>NW_020955700.1:539735-656490 GCF_003031625.1 Empidonax traillii
GTGTGTAGTGGTGCCTGGGCTTGTTCCTCCCTAAATGCATTTCTGCTTCACAAGACTCCTCTAGGCCTAATTTTCCAGCCTGTCCAGGTCTCTGTGAATGGCAGCACAACTATGTGGTGCATCAGCCACTCCTGCTATTTTAGACTGTCTGCAAAATTGCCGAGAATACGCCCTGTCCCAGCATCCAGGTTTTTAATGGAGGTGTTAAACAGTATCAGCCCTTGTATCAACCCCTAGGGTACTCCAATAGTGACTTGGTGACATTTAAGCAAGTTGTAGTTAATCCCATCTCATATTTTATTCATGCAATGCGAAATATTTTTTCTAAGTGATTTTGGTAATTGCAATTCTTCAATTACTTTCAAAGGCTTTTTTTCCCATTTAAAAAATAAAGGCATAATGACCATTTTCACATCTGGGCCTTAGTGAATTGCTTCCATAGTCAAGATCTGCCATCAGAATGGCCTGAGTTCTGCACTGCTTTATCTAACAGCTTGTATCTTTTCACAGTATTTACAGTTTGCTTTAAAAGTAAAGTCATCAACCCACTCTGGGTGACCAAACTAGTCAGACTTCAGTCAGATGTCAAACTTGGTGTTACTTCTTTGAGTGATCATTAATATGGAGTCTCATGCTCTGCAACACTGGTAAATAGACTTTTAAGAACATTTCTGTTATATATGAGAATGTCAGTCTTCCCTCCCACCGCACAAATGTTGCAGTTACAGGGTCTGATGTGAGTCTGCTCTGGTTGCTGAAGACATTGATGAATACTCTGATCTCCAAAGGGGAGTTGGAGAGGGCACAACTTGTGAACTCCTCAGCAGAACTCTGTTAGCACTTCTCCAAAGAAAGGTGCCCAGTGCAGGCGTGCCTGCTGTAACTGCTGAGTTCTTTCCATGCCACAGAACTTGCATGTGTGCTACTCTCTCCCTGCGGAGTTCAGACATACCTAGCTAAGGTCTGTGATGTAGCAGTAGTCACAACGAATAGTCTAGTCATTTGAGGGCTTGCTAGTCATTAGGAAAGCAGGTAGAAGGCTGTGTATTTGGGGCCCAGGACATTCCTCTCACTGTTTTGCAAATCACTGGAATAATTCAAAAGTTTCTAAACTCCTTTTTATGGCAGACTGGATTAGGCAATAATATTTTACAAAGCCTTTTTACTCTCTGCTACCTTCCAGACCAAAAGTGATGTTTGTTCTTTGTGTTAGATGCCACTTATTCTGCCTGATAAATGTTATCAGTGGTCAGAGGGGTGCAAAATTTCATTTCCAAGCCTGATGGAGAGATGTAGTTTTGCTAAGAAGAGCAGGTGGATCAAACATCAGGTGTATTGACTGGTAGTCTAGGTAAGTCAAAGACACATACTAGACTTATATTGCCCAGTTAGTTATATTGAGTACATCATTCCTGAGAGAGCAGGATACTCTCTTACAGGCTATTTCCTGGAGAAGGGTATTCACCTAAAGGGAATCCACTTTCTATTCCAGAAGTGGCCTGCAAATGATCATACACTTTCTTGACTCTGTCATTAGGGAAGTGAGTGTGTGTCTCCTTCAATGCACATGCCACCTGAAATGTTTAAGGCAGAAATAATGGCGATTCTTTCAGTCACTAATCCTCATCAAAATACTTTTTTTTCCTCATTGTAGAACTCCTGAAGTTATTCACATTGGTGGCCCCACTCTTGATAGTGGAAATTTTCATCACCAAGGCCCTGATTCATTGTTATTTGTGATGCAGCTACCTAGTGGTTGACTTTGGGGCTAAGATACAAACACCTGACTTTACCCACAAGAAATACTTGTTGGACAGATACTTGTGAGCAAGGGAATAGCCTTGTCTAATTTTTTTTTTTATCCTACCTTTGCTAACTTTGACCCACTGAAAGCATATCTTTTAGGTGTGTTTCAGGTTAGAGTGGTTTTTACTGTGGTGGTTCTTCTCTGGTTAAGCAAATTTTATTAGTTTATAGACCCAGGCTATTAAGAAGAAAATCTGTATCTATTGCTGGAAAATGCAAAGAAATGCAAAGAACAGATACTATCTAAGGCATATTAAGAGTGTCGTAGGATGGAGTCATCACCCTTGATAACAAGTTTGGGAAACTCTACGGAATGAATATGTATATTCTTTCAGGCCTGCAGAGCTACCATGGGATGCCTTTTCCACAGCTGTGTAGTATATTTAGAAGAAAAGTGTGCCTGTGACTTTTTTTTTTTTCCAAACAGGGTTCTGAATTCCTTCCAGAAAGTCAGGGGCACTCACTATGTTTGCATATTATGTGCTTGTAGATACTAAAAGTAGAGATACTCTTGTAGCTGTAAATATGCTCCTAGAACAATTTTCCCCCTTTATCAAAAAACCTTTTAACGCTTTCAGGATTTGCAAGGAAGAGGAATGGGCAGTGCTCCTGCTTTGTAGCTGTATGGCAGACAAGTAGAGGGGTCTGGCTCATATGTGCCCCAACAGATATTGCTGAAGGTAATTTTGTGATAAAGAGCACTGTGCGAATGTCTACATAGTATGAAAATATATATATATATATAGTAAAGGCTTTTCAGAAAGAGAAAATCACCTCATATTTTGTGTGCAATGATTGTAGTGCTTGTTTTGAAAATAATTATTTTTTGTGATACCTGATGAATTTTTCTCAATACAGGTTGAGTTCAGAATAGAATGAGGCTGCGTTACAGTTGAAAAGAAGCCTAAGTAGGAAAGTTTTGTCTTTACTTCTTCCTTTTCTATTTAGTCCAGTTTATCCTGCTGATAGCAGTGAAAAACCCAGGTGGTCCTGTAGTCCAAAAAAGTCTTCGTTGTAAAATAAAGTACACTAAAAATAGCAGTTTAGGACTGACCATGTGAAGCAGTGACGTATATGTACTACATTACTATCTTGTAATGCAAGCCAGTTAGCTTTTTCTCCTTGGAAAGAAAGTCAGAGGATCAAAACCGAAGAGTATTGGTTCACCATGGTGTAAGAGGTTGGGTGACACCAAGTTGGGTGGGAGTGTTGATTTGCTTGAGGGTAGAATCCTAAAATATGCTGAGTTGGAAGGGCCCCATCAGAATTACCAAGTACAACTCCTGGCCCTGTGCAGGACACCCCAAGAGTCATACCCTGTGTCTGAGAAGTTCAACACTTCTTGAACTCAGTCAGGCTTGGTGTTGTGACCACTTCCCTGAGAAGCCTGTTCCAGTGCTCAACCACTCTCTGGGTGAAAAATCTATTCCTAAACCTCCCCTGACACAGCTTCATGCTGTTCCCTCGGGTCCTGCCACTTGTCAAGAGAGTGAAGAGATCAGTATCTGCCTCTCTGCTTCCCCTCCTGAGGAAGTTGTAGATAGCGGTAATGTCTCCCCTCAGTCTCCTCTAGGCTGAACAGAACAATTCACCTGAGTTGCTCCTCATACAGCTTCCCCTCAAGGCCCTTCACCGTCTTTGTTGCTCTCCTTTGGATGCTCTCTTAAAAGCTTCATGTCTTTTTTTATATTGTGGTGCCCAAAACTGCACACAGTATTCAAGGTGAGGCTGCCCCAGTGCAGAGCAGAGTGGGACAATCCCCTCCCTCAACGGGCTTGTGATACTTTGCCTGATGCCCCCCAGGACATGGTTGGCCCTCCTGGCTGCCAGGGCACTGCTGACTCATATTCAACTTCCCGTTGACCAGAGCCCTCAGGTCCCTTTCCTGGTGGTGCTCTCCAGCATCTCATTCCCCAGTCTGCGTACATCTAGGGTTGCCCCATCCCTACATCTAGGTGCTTGCCCATGTTAAACTGGCACTTGCCCTTGTTAAACTTCATACATTTCGTGGTTGCCCATCTCTCTGATTTGCTCTGTAGGGCCTCTCTGCCCTCAAGGGAGTCAACAGCTCCTCCCAGGAATACTCTTGCATAGTATTCCTTCGAGTTCTGCGTTTAAGTCATTAATGAGGACAATTTTTCCTCCTGAATAAATTCCTAGAAATCAGATCACTCTCTGGACTTTCTATTGCATTCACAGTTTGGGAGGGAGGCAAAGTAGTGTCCAAAAGTCTCCAGCTGAGACCTTACTTGCATCATCTGTGCCAAGTGTTAAAACCTTGTCACGGTCAAAATATAGCTGTGCCTTCTCCTGTTGCCAGAAGGGTTGTTATGCTGTCTTAAAAAGAAATTAGGTTAATTTTTCAAGTCTTGTTCAACACATAGTAATTCTCACTTGTCATCTTTGAGATGCTTTCAAAGGGTCCTGTTTATCTTTTCAAACATTTGAAGGAAAATAAGCTGCCTAGTTTTTAATGTACCACATCCATACAAAAAATGAAAAAAAGGAAATTGAAGCAGCACTATCGTTTCCACAGTCTTTTGATTTCCTGTGGTCATTAGAAATAACTGCTCTAATGGGATCAATTTCAAAACAAAGTTCATCAAGCACAGCTAATTAGCAATGGTTGGGTTGTTTTTCCACTTTCTAAGCTTTCTCTAGTCTCCTTTTTCCCTACTTGGGTTAAAGTCTAAATTGCACTCATAACTGTTCATCTCACCCTTTTGCAAAAGATTGTTGCAAATCAGATAATATCATTTCTGGGCATCAGCTGAAGAGGTGATGTCTTTGCCTACCTGCTAGAAATTGTATCACCACTTCCTTGTGGG
This sequence comes from Empidonax traillii, assembly GCF_003031625.1. Lineage (NCBI taxonomy): Eukaryota > Metazoa > Chordata > Aves > Passeriformes > Tyrannidae > Empidonax > Empidonax traillii. Next base: position 544,370 of record NW_020955700.1, read on the forward strand.
TTTTTGTTTGTGTTTAATACTACAGTGTTTATAATGAATTGTTTTGGGATTTTTCTTCCAATTTCATGTCTCTGTCTCCATGTACTCTTACCATTTTTTACACTTCTTTTTCTATAGGCTTTTGCCTTGTGTTTGGTATGAATAAAGAAGTCACAGTTCACCCAAGTCAGTGGTCTGTAATTTCATTCCTCACACTAAAATTGTTTGAAGCCATGCCCTTGATCTAAAGTTTCTAACTTTTTTTCCCTTTTTCAGCCTATGCTCAAGTTCTTCAGGTACTGAAGTCTGATTTTGTCAGTGTGGAGAAGGGAGACTGAGGAGTATTCCCTTTTGAATTAAGTTCACAGAGATTTTCTTCAAAAACCTGTAGTTCTTCCTGTATTTTGGACTACTAAGCAAGCATATGAACCTCTGATAAGTAAAGCAAGTTTTCCATCAGTTCCCCGTTTTTAATAAGCCTTGTCTCTTATGATTTGTATTCTGGTCATATACTTTTCATAGTAATTGACTTATAATCTTGTTCACTGTTTTAAGACTTTCAGCTTTTCCTCATCTTTACTGTGTATTTATACAACCATCTCTCTCATTGCCTAATTATTACTATTGTGATGATTCGGACCTGGCTCCCTGCCAAATGTCCGAACTCACAGTAACAACTCCTTCCCCCTCCCTTCTTCCCTTTGGGCAAAGGAAAAAAAACTATAAAAATTGAAGAACCCAAAACCAATCGAATTGTATCAAAATTCATATTTTTACATATATTGCAGTTATATACAATTAAAATACTATGTACGCAGTGAAAGGACCCCAAAAAATGGACAATAGGGACAAAACCAGAACAGATATGCACAATCGAACTAGAGAACTGGCGAAATAAAGAATTAGCAAAACAAAGTCTCACCACGCCCCTCAGAAAAAACAAGAGCGCCAGACACAGTCGGCACTCTCCCAGCTCCTGCACAGCAGACCAGCAGTCACTGCAGGCCTCAGCCTCTAAAAAGTAAGACCAACGCAGTGACCCACTGCTCCTGAACCTTGCCAGAAGAGAAGAGAGAGAGAGGTCTCTAATCTCCATCTGATTTATACCCTGGTTTATGTAAAAATCGTATGGAATACTGGGAACATTGCCACTTCCTTGCTTAAGAGCTGGTTACCAGGAAGGCCTAAACTAAAACCATCACAACTATATTTATAAATAAATGCTTTTCCTTATTTTAGGCCAATGTTCAGGTTGCCTTATTATTTTCCTGTATGCATTTCTAGCTGCCCCGTTCAATCCTTATTTAAAATGCTCCTCACTAGGTGAAGAAATCAATGTGCTAGATGAAATCTTTGTCTAAGAGCTTGTCTAGGTAGGCTTGTCCCCAGAGGTGTCCAATATCAAAGAGTTAAAAATGCTATATCTAAGACTTATCAGTTCAGTGACCTCTCCCATGCCACTTTCAACAATAATTAACAGTGCTGTTTCAAGGAAGATTTAAAAAAATGTGCTCGTGGAATTGGATTGAATTGATGCAGCCAGTTTAGTTTGCGTTTGGGGCTATAAAATTCAAGTACTTCAGGAGGTTTACAAATTGCTTAAAAGGTCAGTTGGATATAAGCCTCTGAAAACTTTTACTTATTCTGCATTTTTACTTTGTGGCATGTTTTAATACTTTGTCTTGAAAATGCAACATTGAACAACATCTTCTAAAATGGCTTTACTTTTCTGCAATTTTCAGTGCAATGAGTTCAACAAGAAAGTTGTAGCTACAGGCAGTACAAACTGGAGATCTGACCCTGCTTCCGGGACAAGTTTGATCTTGGGCACGCCACTTAATTTCTTTGTAGCTTACACTGTAGCTGTGGTCTGTAAGATGAGTGCAAGGGCTTCTTCCTTTTTTGTAAAGCACTTTTAGAGCTGCAATCAAAGGCACCATGTTTCAGTGGTAAACAACAGCTGCAGCAGTTAATGCCTTGACTTCACACACAAAGGGGAGCTCTAACACTCAGCCTCAGAACTGAATTAACTGCAGCTGTACATACTTTTCCTCCACAGCACACGTTTCCTGCAAGTTAAAGTTTAACTTTGGTGAGGAATAATTCCAGTCACAACTGGTTGCGATGATTTGGCCAGTAACTGCCAGGTTAGGGATATAATTACACAGAGTTCAGTGGGGTTTTTTTAAAGATTCTCATGATTTATCAAAGCTATTACAACTTAGCATTGATTTCCTATTTCATACAACAAATTCTGTCACATTGTTCTCTGCCACACTAAATTCATCAGGATACTGGATATTTTCTTTTGTCAGAATTAAAGAACTTTATTTCAACTGCTGCTGCTTAACACTACTCTTGTAAATCTTGTAAGTGGAGTTGCTCCCCATTTATGAGGGGGCAGCAAATATTGCTTAAAGAAGAATGATGCAGCTTATTGCCCCAAACAATGCTCTTCTTCACCATGGCATTATCTCTTAGAACTGCTCCATCTTTACCTTGGAGAAGGGATTTAATAAATTACTATGAAACATAGGGATGAAGGAGAAGAGTCACTCTATCATCTAGATTTGGGCATCTGACTCTATACAGAAACAAGTACCAGCTGTGAATTGGAAGAGTGAGCTCTGAATGGGTCTCTGAAGGCTAACTGCTTCTTTCCTCTGCACCTTCTGTCTTGTATCTTTGTCGTAGGATTTTAAACAATGTTACAAATGCCTCTGGAAGGTGTTGTGGAAGCCTAAGATTTTCTGTATTTAATGATGTTTCAGTTGCCTGCTCCTTGGTGTGCTAGATGTGCTCATTTGATGGTCAAGTATGCTAGTTTTCATAAGATCTACTGTAATCCACTTTCAGATGTAATTTGAATTGTGATGAATGGATGAGAAATAATAAATGAAAAGTATCTTGTAAGCCGGTGAACTTAAAACCAGTTACTACCAGAGAGAAAGTTTGCCTAGTGGCACTTCATGCAGTAGATTAATTTGTTGAGAGACTAAAGAGGAAATCAAGGTTAATCTACTCTCCTTGGTGAACCTTTGAGACTGTCCAAATTATGACAACTGCATATGCTAGGATGTGCAAATGTTGGGGTTTTGCTGTGAGGAAAAAATCCAACAGTCATCTTTTGGTACCCAAAGTGCAAATAGAGGCAATTGCTGCCTCCTTTTCCCTTGCCGCATACTGATAGTTAGTAGAGCAATGGAATACAGCTGTTTTCTACTCAGATACAAATATTCAAAACCTGTTTGTCCCTGCTGATTAGAGGGAAAATTGAACCTTAACCCATTCAATTATCGAACCAAATTAGACTTCTTAGTCCTCCAGTAATCATGGAATGTGCACAATGCCAAATTCCTCCGCTGCTCATAGTGATGAATTTGGGAACGGCAACATCAGCTGAGGAAAAAGTTGTCTCTGCACTTGGAAAAGTAAGGATCATATTGCAGATTAGCTTCAGGATAGAACACTGAACCTTATGTTCCAGTTAATTAACTCCTGGAGTTAATGGTTAGGTAAGAATCCTGACAAGAAAGTAATCTGTTGGAATTACATGCAGTGATGTAGCAATCCCAGAAACAGATAAAGAACATCACAGTTCCTTTACCCAGCATGATTAATAGGCATGATGATGTGTGTGCAGCAAGGCAGCAGGATTATTAAGTAACTCACATTTGCAAGTAGCATAATTAAGGAAGCTTGGGTTGCATTCCAAACACAGTAGAACTAATAAACTCAAAAATGTTTTTTTCATTTGTTGCTTAAAGCTCACAGGGGGGTCTTCCTGCTTCTGCAATATGGTATCATAGAATTACCTGGGGAAAATTGTATTTGAGCTTCCTTCACTGAAATTTCAGCTGACTGAACTAGTGCATTTTTGGTTTGAGGGGAGGTTGAAGAGTAATTCTGCGCATCAATTCAGAGTCTCTTTCCTGGGGTTGCACAGAGTAGGGGGGTATGGCAAACAAATTGGCTGGGCAAAAAATGAAGGTTGATTGGATGCAGTTCTCATACTAAGGAGTGAAGCCCTAACAATGCATACTAGAAGCTGGAAGACCATCTGCTGACTGTACAGAAAGGGATGGCTCACAGGAGTGATGCCATTTCAAGGGACCTGGGTACCTGACTCTGGAGTGGAGGGAAATCCACAGTGGCTGGGTTTAGAGTCCAGCTTTCCCTGGATCATGACAAAGGGGAACTCTATGGTGTCAATATTGTTGATGTATAATACCACCACCCTTGTTTTTGAACAGTATGTCTAAGGGTTCAGGAAGGAGAGGCCAAATTTTTCTGCCTTGCTGCTTTGATTCCCCTTTAAGAATTTGTCAAAATGCCTCTGTACAAATTATTCTCTTGCAAGTTCACTAAAGTGTAAGATACCAGTCCCTTAATACATGCTGTGTAAATGCTTCTGGGGAAGAATTAGTGGGGAAATTCTTATTTCAAAGCATCTTAAGGTTTCATCTCAGTGAATTAAAAGTTTTGTTTTCAAAAAAAAAAAAAAATTTAAAAAAAAAAAAAAAGCAGCATAAGGCTTCAAACGCAGCCTTGCAGCTCCAAGAAAGTTCTAAAGTGCCTTTATATTAATTTTGCAGCTGCAATAAAAATCTCTACATTCTTTGAAGCTTCAGTCCTGTGCTTGAAATAAAAGTTAAAAAATTTGCAGTCTTGGTAGTGCTGAGTAGATGTAAAAGAAGTTGGGACTTGAATCCTGAGAAGTGATATAAACCATTTACTCTACCAACCTTCCATCTGGCTTGTCAAAGCAAAGTGAGCCAATTTGCCTTGTAGCATCCAGCTGTTTTGTTTTAGTCTGCCAGTTTGGTTAGGAAGACCTCTCCTCTGAAAGGAAGCGGACTAGGGAGTGACTGGAATACAAAGGACTAGGAGAGCAAATAAACTGTGGTGATTTCTTTCTCGGATGTTTTTAAGTCAAAATAACTGCAAAGACACCAAAACTTCACGAGCTGAAGTGCCGAGGGGTGGCTCGGCTGGTGTTACGCGCGTTGTGGCCACAAGATGTCACCAGTGTGTGCTGTTCCAGGGGCACCGAGAGACTCGGCTCAGCTGAAGGCGAGTTGAAATTTTTGGGGGCGTGGAGGGTTGGTGTTTATTGAAAAAGGAGCAGATAGCGGGTGAAACCATGGTAAGCAGAGGGGCACTGCACAGAATAAAAGCTATATGTTATTGCTTTGAGCGTTGTCCTCTGATAAGGCTCTGCCATCTGCTTTGTAAACTCTTCTGTCTCATCTCTTCCCCAGTTTTTCTCCAGGACACTCACCAGTTAATGCAACGAAAAGTTTGATTTCCTGCACGCTCCTGACCATCCAGAATTGTCTGGGAGGAGTGTACGTTTCAAACGGGAGGTTTGAAAAATATTCATGTGCTTCACTGTTTCTGGTTTTTACCACTGCAGTGTGCGTGACTGGGTAATGACGGTAACTAGCTGCAGCAATGACAGGGAACAAGCTTCAAAGTTTAAGCAGAGAAATATGCAGTACAGGGTGGGTCTCCTAAAAACTGAATCTCTAGTCTTGGGCAGGTTCCTTTAGCCTTAGATCCAGAGATTAAGGATGGCTTGAGGAGATGCCATGAGATTTAATTATCTCAGTTTTTCAGTTAGCTTCCCTTTAATTTAAAGAGAAGCAACATTAGGCTTAAGGGTAGTAAAAGGCTTTTAAATATGAACAGGAATATTAAATCCTGAGTATTTTTATTTCAAGGGCCAAAAAGAAAGATGAAAATAACAGAAATACCCTCTTTAACAAATTTCATGGTTTTCACAAATTTATTTTGGTGGATGGAAGTTTTCTCTTACTCAATGAGAAAGAGGTCTTTTTGCTGAAGCCCCACCTCTGGAAATGAGAGATATGGGTTTACTTCAACTTCTTTTGTGTGACAAGGTTCAAGGAGGAGACGTATGTAAATGGATAGGAGAAAAGAAACTTAGCAAGGGTCTGTTTGAGGAAACCAGGTGCTCAGACCCCTTTTTTATTTTGATGCCTTCATCTCCTGGCCTAACTGCTTTGGGTCAGGTCTGTCTCCTAATATTTAGCTCTTCTTGAAGCAACAGTTGCTATTCTTTACCTCTTTTTCATTCTAGCAACAGAAAATTATCTAGTGTTACTACTGTGTTGCAATAATTCAGCTATGTGGGCTGCTTATTAGTGCTTGTTATGCCATGTTGTACGTCCTGGCTACTCTCAAAGAGGCATTTTTTCCCTTTTTTGATTGTTGTTGCTTTTCACTCTTTTAGGACTTCTCCAGGACTTTTGGATTTGGTTCATTTTGTGGTGATATTGAAAAAAATAGACTTTTCTTCTCACCTAAAAAATCCAGTGCACAGGCTGGAAGGTGTAAAGACCTTCCCCAGTTCTTTGTTCGCGAAGACTGGCCATTATATTATTATATATATATATACTTCTGTTAAATCATGATCTTATCCCGTGTTATATTTTTCTGATGCTGAGGTTTTCCATGGGTTGGCAGAGAAAGCAGAGGACTAGCCAGTACAGTAGACCACATGACTTTTCTTATGTGTTTTGCCTACAACTGTGACCTTCATGTGTCCTTAGAAGCAGGTCAGACTAGTGCCTCTAGCAGCACTTTTCTCTCACCCATAAATAGCAAGCCAGCAAGTACAGAGAGCCGTGGTGATTAGAATTGGTAATACCGCCTTGGTATAGAATTCCACAGCCACCCAAGAAAATAAGCTTTCATGACTTTCTGCAACTATCTCATCTTTTATTATTCCTTCTGTACATACATTCTGTGTCATTTCTATGATTAATTAATTCTCAAACATGGACACTGCATGCTTTGTGTCATTTTTCCTATGGTTCTCAAGAACAGATTGACTAAATGCTCTTAGGAGCGTGTCTGCCATCAGCAGCTAATGTTGTTGTACAGTGCTGACAAACCTTACAATAGCAGCTGGAAAAGGCCAGTTTTCTCAAGGTGTAATTCTTCTCTATGCAGCAGCATTGTCATTGCCAATTTTTGCCTGAACTGGTCTCCAACTGCCTCTGTGCCTGTGTGCAGTAACACTCTATTTCAGTAAGTATTCTGGGGGCATATGTTGCTCACACCCAAAGTTCATGATTTTCTTGCACATATACTGTACCTTATGCTGCCTTTTGAGGTGTTTGTAGAAAACTTGCTCTGTCTTTTGGTGTAAAAGCATGCAAGGATGTTAGCTTCATTTTAAGCCTTTTAAAGTAGGGAAGTCCCTCTCAGGAGGACATTCCAGCTCCTTTTCTCTGTACAAGGACATGGAGATGAGCACAGGCTCACAAGGCTGATATGGGTGTTGCTCCAGAGTTCAATATGCTTGCATGCCTCTTCATTAGTTGTATTGTTTTTAGTCTTTCTCCAAGTGATACCATTTAGATGACCTTCAAGTTATCTCTCAAATTTAAGTTCTGTTCCCAGAGACCTGTCAAATGCTTTCTGCAGCCTTTCCTTCTGATCTATTCTTGTCCTTTCAGGATCCTGTCAATATTTTGTCCTCTCTTCCTTCTGGAGGCTGTGATACTTTCTTCTAAGGAAAAAAAAAATGTCTCAGTAACAGATTTTAAACGGTATAGTATTCTGTAACAGTATTTGCTCCCATATGGCATATTGGAAGTGCATACTGAACTCTTATCTCAGGGAATGTGTCAGAACCATCAAAAATTATTTGAGCTTCAACCATAATGATGTCTTGCTAGTTGGATGCAATTATATTTCTCAAACATTTCATATCCTAAATTATTGCTTCAATTACTGCTTTTCCTTACTACAGCTGGTAAATTCAGTTAGTAAATTTTGAAAAACATTTGTAGAGTTATTGACAAAGGATATTCCTGGTAGCGTGAATTACTGTGCAGTGGAGCGCTAAAAATCTACCTGTCACATCAAAGATATCTGAGAATTAATTTTGTGAACTTTTTTTTTATTCCTTCATTGTATGCATTCTCTAAATCAAATCTAGAACCAATCACCCTTAAAAAAATAAATATATCTGATATTAGCTCTTTGTTCCCAGATGTAACAGACTGTTCTTTTCACTGTGATTTTGTTTCCGTGTTTCCTCGATTCAAAATCAGATCATTCCCATAGAAGAAACTGGGTCCTTCATATCCATTTTCAGTTTTCTGGGTTTGCCTATAAATTCTGTTTTTCTTAGAACATGGGCTTATGTGTATGTAATTTGCTTTCTTGTGAAAGAGTTAATTGGTGTTTCAGCTCTTGCAGACAGGGTCCCCTCACAGAAGTCTGCCCGACCACCTGTGCTGCCTCCTGCTGTACAGCTTTACAGTATTTGCTGGATGGTTCTCACCGCATATGGTTCCAAAAATGTGTAGTTATTTATTTGCTTCCATTGTTTTCCAAATGCTGGAGATATTCACCTTCCTATGTCTCCCACACTTTTTTAATTTCCCAATTCCTAGCAACTGGCTTTGTGAGGTATCTTCTGAAGCTCGTTGCTCTGTGGGAACTGTTTTTCTGTTTCCTTTATCACAGGTGCTTCTCACTGAATGTTTCTCATCTGAAGGAGTCAACAGCTTGACAACCTTTCCTGTGTAAAAGCCTATCCCTTTAGCCATCTGGTCACACTCTGAATCTCTGATATCTGACTAGGGAATCTGTCACATCTGACTTAATTTAGTCACAAACACATAGCTGTAAAACATTAAAGGAGCTTTTCTACCACTGAACTTCCAGCAATTTCTTTTCTTGTGGAAGAGAGTATCTCTGAACCTTGTTCCTGCAGGAATTGTGGTGCTGCTGGCACCAGCTCCCTAAGCCGGCAGGCAACTGAGCCTGTTGCAGGGATGAGTCACTCCATCTCTGTGAGTCCCACTCCTCCTGCAACTTGGCTGGCGAGCAGTCACAGCTGCCAACAGGCCAAGTCCACCCTGTCTCTCTCCCTGCAGGCCCCCCTGCCCACAGCCCCATCCCTTCAGCTCGCTGTGGGGCTGTAGGTTCTGCTGTAGAAGCAATGTGAGAAATCAGGCGAGGCCTTTTCGCGGTCACAGTGTGCAGGTGCTGTTAACCTTCCCTGACCCGAGACTGACTTGATTTTTTGAATGGTTCACTGACTGTAAAAATAATTCTTGTATTGTTTGGTCAAAGCCAGCAGTGTATAGAATAGTTATGAGTGCACATGTGTGTGGAGGAAAATGTTTTAATAGGTTACGGAGCTGTACAGTGGGGAGAGTGAGTTCAGCAGCATGTAATTAACTGCGTAAGATGAAGCTCATAAAAAGAAATACAGCTTGTCTACAAGGCTTCTTTGTAAGTTACAGCACTTTCTGTGTTGTAATAGAGAAGTCTTTTAGAAAAAAATTATCTGTAGCAGTATTTTATGGAAGGACTTGCAAATGCTTCAGTGGTAAGATTATTGAAGATGTGCTGGAAGAAGAAAACCTTATTATTTTAAGGAAGTAATTTCTTTTGAGCATTCCTCAGGAACTCCTTTTTGAACAGTTGAAACCCAGTAGTCTGGTTTTCATGAGCATGGTGTAATAGCTTTACGTGGCATCGCAGCATAGTCTTAATCTGAGAAATTAAAATACACCTTTCTGCAGTTAAAAAGTGGAAAATATTTATTGTGTGACTCTTGCATGGTTATGCTGATGTAATACTTTGGATTTTTTTTCTCTGAGGACATCCTTCTTCCCACTTCCATGACTACTGATATTCTCTGAATAGCGAGATACACAGAGCAGGAGCTGTTGGAGACACAGACAGGAATAACAGTGTATCCTTTTCCCTATTTGTAAAGAAAACATACAGTCCCTGATAAGAACTCCATGCTGGAGCGAGATAATTAGCTGCAGCAAAAGGTGAAGGTTTGATGGAGCACTTGCTGTGGATTCGCAGAGGAGTCTGGCTCTCTCCGTCCCTGACAAAAGACAAAACATTTCTCAAGGAGAGGAAGGTAAGGGCAAAGTGGATTTTTATCTACTAGAAACTTGACAGTCTCTTTTCTGAGCCCAACTATTCTTTTGGTCTCCACAATATCCTCGGAATCTCAAGTTACATAAACATGTATCAATGTGTAATGACTGAGGCCTGAAGGCTGATGCCATCACTAGGTTTTCTGTAATTTGCTATTCTGATCATAGCAAAGCAGTCCTTCCTCACTTTTCCTGGCCATCAAGAAGTCCAGGCTGCTCTACAGTCCACCTCCACCATTCATTTTCAAAATAAAGAGCTTTGTATTAGCTAAAAGCAGTGCTGCAGGGTCTAGAAGGTGCAGAGTCAAGTGCAGATGCTTTTTGGTGTTTGTCAAACTATGTGGCCACAAAAACAGCCACTGAAAGATGAACTAGCTACCTCTGCCTACCAGCAATGGGCTGTATGGGGGAGGCAACCCTGGGGCAGGAGCCACAGTAGGGATTTTCCATGCCATGCAGCAGCTGCACAGCTGTTTTCTCCTGCATCTACATCTGGTGCAGAAGGGCAGAGAACTGGAAACATACTGTGAACCATCAGCTATGAGAAGTCAATGGGCAGTGCAAGGCTGGAGTGCCCTTGGTGGGGGCCTTTGGAGGGCAGCAGGCAACTAGCTTTGCTGGAAAAGCAGAGATGAGCTGTCAACCACAGATATGACAGGAGAAAAAATTGACGTGAAGGAGGAACACTCATTACCCAAAGGCTGACTGGAGTGCTGAAATCTGAGAAACGCTGTTTGCTTGTCAAATGAACAAAATCAATACTGTAGGGATTTTATTAAGTTTGGTTTTGACAAGAACCTTTATTCAGATGAAACTGTCACTCCTGCTGGCTGCTTCACAGTAGTATTCATGTCTGCTCCAAAAGCCTATGTCTTCTAGCAGATGCATGGAATCTGAGTATTAGTGGTGCATTTTCATAATGGTGAATCATTAGATCTTAATGAAATTAATCTGTTTAAGGAATACTAGGGCTGGCAACTGTCACTGTGATCAACATTTGTTTGTCATCTCTTGGGCAAAATGCAGTTTATTCATCTCAGAGCAAGGGAGAGAATTGGATTTTCTTCAGATGCAAATAAATAAATAAAAGAGGTTAAATTAAACTCCATGGCTTGACAGGAACTTTATAGCGTCCTGTAGCACCTTCTTCTGCCTCCCTTTATCTCTGTGCCTGTCAGCATGATGGGCACCATCATGCTATTTAAATGATCATGAGATTTGGATTGTCTTTGCAGTGAGCCTACAATATATTTATTGCTATTATCTAAAATGTTGTCCTTTTCCTGTAGAATGATTAAAAAAATGGTGCTTGTTGAGTGACTATCCAACTGCTTCAAAGAATCACCACTTTTTACTAACAGGTTTTAAGGGTCAAGATTCCCAAGACAGGTTAGGCTACCTGTCCTCTATAGACCTGTCTTCTGTCCCCTTGATAAAAGACCTGACATCAAACAAATCAAGAAAAATTCTCCCCAAAACTCCTTTGCCAGAGGAATGCTAATGCTCCCCAGGGAGAAGGTGAGTGTTACTAAATGGAATAGGCTGTCCAGCTGATGCAAATATGGTGTTTAATGTATTAATAGGTTTATTTTGTTAAAGTGAAAATCTTTCTGTCTAACGACATAAAGGGTGCCTTCTGCCACCCAAAGCTGGTTGAAATGAGGTCAAGAAGCAAAATTAGAATCTTCCCCGCTCAGAATAAAACTCTGACCTTAAAAGGGGTTCTTAAGAAACAGTAGATATTTCATTGACTTCTATTGTGCATGATGAGGGCTGAAGTAAGAAACCACCTATGGGTGTTTTCCTATTGAAAGAAAAATAAATCTGGGCACATTTTGTTGTTTTTTAAACAATATGTTAGTAGTATTTCAACATGATGAAGAAGAATAGCATTAAAGGAATACCTTCTGTTTTAAGAAAAGTGATTTTAAGGACTCAGTTAACCAGAGGTGAGAGGTATTGCTAGAAATGTTGTAGTCAAGCTTGAGGAGAGACTGACTTCATTTTTTTTTTTAGACCCTTTGGATAAAACAAACCTCTGGACTCGTGGGTTCATGTCACATTGACTCTGCAGGGGAGCCTGTGCTGGTCTCAGAGAAAGAAAGTGATGGCCTCACTCACCAACACTAACCACTGTGCTGAGCTGGCTGTTGATAGAGCAACGGATGGGGAAGTTAAAAATGGGACTGACAACGGGATTGTCACTCCAGGTAGTGAGTGGGGAGCTGAGCTGCTTCCAGGGCTGCCCTGGACTTGGCCATGGCAGTTTGCAGAGAAGGGAGAAAAGATTTTGGGGCTCAGATGTCTGATACCTGCCCCATTTCACCCCTAGTGAACCCACCCAAACCTGGGGCAGAACCCTGGCCTGGCCACAGCAGGCTCAGGTCTGTGCTGATGGAGAAACACCTTGCCCTCTTTGTGCCAGAGACAACCCATGGCTTGCAAACCTGCCACACAGCCCCTCTAAACTTATAAAGGTGATTTTTCCAAGACTCAGGTTTCACCAGTAGCTGAAGTGTGGAAGACCTGAAAGGTCTTGCTGAATATGGCAGAAACTACTATAAGCATTAGGTAAGTTTGTGGTCCCTGTAACAGGCTGGTGTTTTTCTCCTGAGCTTCCAGCAGAGCCAAATGGTACAAGAGCACACCTGTACAGTGCTGTGCAGTTATTCAGCTGGCAGAAAGGTTATTTTTTATTTGTTTGTTTCACTGTTGCTATTCAGTGTAAACACAAATGCTTTCTAGCAGATTTCTTTGCAGCAAAAATTTTCTTTCTAGTCAGTATGAAGTAATCTGACAATCGTGGAGGCCAGCTGAGAGGAAGGTGCTGCAAAGTAGTAATTAATTAGTCTAATTGAAACAAGGTTGGGCTTAATGACTTGTGAATCTGGTGTGCTGAACAAGGTTGGCACAGCTGATGATTATGTTGCCTGAGAGTCAAGGCACCTGTGCCAGACTTTCTCGACTGTGGCTCAGGTTGCTTGTCTTTACTACTCTCTTAGGCCTTGGAGCTGGATATTGAGAGGTCTCTGGGTTTCCTATACTTCGCTGAAGTTGGTGGGATTTACTGAACTGCAGAAGTTTCAGTCTCCTACACATCCCAGGAGAAGGTATGAGGGTATCTGGACTACTCCTCCAGTGTTCCCGTACTGAGGGTTTTTGTGACCGGTTTTCTGCTGCTTGTTTTAGGGTGTCAAAGCCTGAATTCAGTTCTCTGGCTATAACAGTCTTTAAGGCTATGCGTGTTGGTTTATTTGTTTGTGTTTGTGTGCACACAAAGTCATGTATTAATCCATGCACACAAACTGTGTCTAGGTCTGTGTAAATGCACACATTTTTGTCCATGGAATTTTAATTACTTTAAATTCTGAAAGATCTTCTGCTACAATGCTGTAATGAATGAAAAATACTGCATTTACCTGTGAACTATCAAGCTAGCCTGTTTTCCTGAGGTGGACATCCTGTCAAAGGACAAGGTAAGTTATTTATTCTTCTGTAAGAGTAAATTATTTCCTCTGATAGGAAATTATAGAGTGGTGTGTCTTCTCTTAACAAATGTTACAAACCTAAATTTTAAGATGATGAAATTTCAATATAGGGAGAGAGAGGAAGATAGGACAAGGGACAGGAGAGTAAGAGAAGCATTGGTAATTGCTGGCTCACTTGTGAGTACAGAGGGAGATGGTGTGCTCTAGCCCAAAGGATGGTGGTTGTATCCTCTTGAGTGGGCTTTGGGAATGGGTTTGGATCAACATGTGCTCCATATTCAACCACACTGACTTGTGCCGATGGCTGTAGAGACAACTGCAGAGTCTGTGTGTGACCACATGATGAAGCTTTTGTTTCTGCTCATTTCACCTTTCCTAGCTCAGGACTTTGTGCTAGTGGCAGAGTAAGAGTCTTGTCAAAAACGCTGTTATAGACTTAGCCTTTAAATCATGTATGCACCTGCGAGGTAGGACTGGCAACCATCCAACCCTTTTGGGGGTCATTTCAATATGTTTGTACATTGCATAGCAGAATTAATCCCAGTGGGATCGCTTAGGCATTATTGCAATGAAAATATTGAATTATAATTACACTAACAAGCACAAAAATGCAATAGATGTTTTCACTTGAAATTAGAGCTCAACAGAGCTCCTGTCTTCAGTATGCTCATCACGCAACTTCTACAGCAGTATCAGTTTTTATGTGGAGAGAAGAGGAAAATGAATATTCAGTAGTTGTTTTAGTTAAGTTGATACTACTGTGGACTCTGGTTTTTTCTCTCTGGCTTATTCTTTGAAATGCAAATTTTTTCAAAACAGAGAAATCAAGTGACGATAATTAATCTTTTCTCCAGGGTAGGAGAACTTATAAAACAATAATTTTTTAAGCCTCTGTTCTCCTTAATTACTTTTTTTTTCTTATGGAAACACTGATAATATTTGTGGGGGAAGGGTACACAGAAGTGTGCATGTATCTGGAAACAAAGCAATTGAACTAGGATCAGAGTAACACTTGCAAGCTGTCGGAAGACATTGAAGTCTTTCTCTGTTGCCTCATTGAATGCTGAAAGTTACTTTTCCTCCGAGGAATTCCAACTAGCCACCGAAACACTTTCTCTTGTTGTCGGCTTAAATAAGTGCACTTACAGAATTAAGCTTAGTCCTTGTGGTACCTTCTCCCTCTGTTTTGCTGACCCTACTAGGCAGTCGAACCCCTAAGTAACAAGTGGTGGTTTCTGCTCAGTGATACCTTTCCCTGTTGGGCCTATGAGCAATGGAGGGGAAGCACAGCTAGAACAGAAAGCAGAAGATGTCTAAAAAGGAATGTTTACTGAACTCTGGCTTGTCTTTCATAATCCTGTAGTGCTTTACTAAGAAGAAACAGATATAAAGCTTTCTGTCTCATTAGTTTACCGTTAGAAGCGAATGTGGTCTAAAATTGCATTATACTTGTTCTTACCTATAAACTTACACTACAGAAGACAAATTCTATTTTCTTGTCAACCCAGAGATGCCAGAAGATGTCCACAGATTACATAAACATAATAATGGTAGTTATGGATACTGAACTAATCAGTATTAGAACAAATCAATCACCTTTCAATAATGTATTTTGCAAAGGGGATTCAATTTGCCGCAATCTGTCTTGCTGAAAGACAAGAAATGTGCAAGAATTTTCTTCTACAATATACAGAAAATGTGGCCCAAAACGGGGGTTAAAAGGGTCCATTTTATCATCT
Source organism: Empidonax traillii (assembly GCF_003031625.1). Taxonomy (NCBI): domain Eukaryota; kingdom Metazoa; phylum Chordata; class Aves; order Passeriformes; family Tyrannidae; genus Empidonax; species Empidonax traillii. The sequence continues at coordinate 559,520 of NW_020955700.1, forward strand.
TGACTATCGTTGCCTAGAATATTGTGACACAGAATAAAGATTCATTATTCACTGATAATGTCATGAGACCCTTTGTCTTGAGAAGAGAGTATCTGTTTAGGGGAAAAAATGCCCAAGTAGTATGTGCATGTGAGGAGGTTGCAGTTGTAAGAGTTGCTACTGCTTCTAGATGTTGGGGAACAAGTTGCCTTTTACCCAAGGCCAGCCTGATATGAAGGAAAATGTTCCTTAAAAAGAAGTATTTCGCAGTACCTTCTCAGTGTGATAACATTGGTACTGGAAAATAAATATATAGGTGTTGTCAGTGTAGAGAAGAGAGCAGGAATGTGAGGAGAGATGTATATTTTTAGGTATTTTGTGGTGGTTTAACCCCAGCTGGCAACTAAATAGCACTGTGACAATTGTGTCTGGCACTAGAGCAATGTTCTCTGAAGTACTGTAGAATTAAAGGAATATCATGAATGGTGTTAGCAACTTGAAGAATAAGCTTCTTAAGACAAGATAGCCAAATTTCATTGCAGGAGAATACAAGTGCAGTGGGCTTTATATCTTTTCATCAAAAATGTGCTAGTGAGCGGGAAGAAAGGGGAAGGTACGAAATTAGATGGCTATTTTCTGGTGTGCTTATAAGCCATAAGTTTTGTTTATCCAGTGTGAATTGGTTTGCTAAAACATAAGGCCTTGTGACCTTGTTCAGGTTTCATACTACTTACTGTTCCTTTAAGACAAACTTTATAGAAATGAAAGGATTTGTAAAGGCAAATGGAGACTTTGCTATGGTGAAGAAGCTTCTGTTTCCAAAATGTTTCATTCCACAGCATGCAGAAGAAACCCTAAAACAGACAGCTTGAGTGTCCCTCCATCTGCTGTTTGTGCAGACACTGCAAGTCAGGGCAAAGCACTGAGGTGATTTAGCTGCAAGTACTATGTTGGCTGTAGCTGCAATCATCCATCCACTAGCCACCAAAAGGATGTTTCTGCTTCTGGATTTGACAGAGCCTGTATCTGCCTCTTACTCCCCAGAAGCAGGAGACTGAATTGTCCCTGCTTATCCTGTCATTTCCCTCACCCTACTTTCACTGGAAAGGAGGATTTTCTGGAGCATCACAAAAATGTCATGAATTTTCATTCTTCCCTCTGTGTTTATGACTTCTCCACCTTTCCTTTCCTGATGGCAGGCATAAGCACCTAAAGGTATTGCACCACAGAAACCAAACCAAGAGCCATCTCCAATACTTGGAAGCAAAAGCCAGCACAGAATTGGTGAACCAATAATGACAGAAAGCAGAATCCTGCAGAATTCTGTCATTAAAACTGTGATTAAAGATTTCAGTCCAAATCTCTTTGGACAATTACACAGAAATTTGTTTCATTCAGTCTATTGCCCTGGACCTCCAGGCCCACACCAGCAGCCAATTTCTACTCTCTGACAATTAGCATGCTGAAGTTTATCCTGTTAGAGATGCAGCCTGCCACCAGAGGTACACTCTGCCTCTCCAAATCTGTTTAACAGTGACATAAATATTGGGTTCATCTGCCATCCATCACTTGTCTTAAATTGCTCAAGAGATTAATACATTCTATTGCCCGTGTTGGGCGGGGGGGGCTAGAGTAATCTAAGCTTCTTAAAGGTGTAGTAAAAAAAAAAAAAAAAAAGCAGAGGGGGCCATCTCTGGACCTCCAGAGATTACTGTAAACATCCATTTTGTATTGAAGCACAGGGAAATTTAAGAGATGGCTAAACTTAATTAAACCTACTCATCTAAGTTACTGGAGCTCTGAGATGAGGCCTTTGTTTTGCACATTTTTTTGTTACACTGGGAGACTGGGTGCCTTGCCCTACAGCCTTTCTATGCCTTGCCTGTATCTTTCTGACAGTGTTTGGGAGGGTGGGTGGGGGCTCACTGACGTAAGAAAGCTGTATTGTTCTTTGCACAGTAACAATCTAGAAGAAAGAGGCTTTTCCTAAAAACTCATTTCTGCCTTGACATACACAGAACAAGGGGGAGCATTTTGTCCCCAGGAACTGTTCTTTCTTGAGTACACCAGGTCTGCCTTCTGGCAAGCTCTGAAAGCTGTTATAGTATCTGCCACTGTGACTATACTAATGTCGCTGCTACAGAAATGTATTTAGTGGCTAATTACGTAAAGTATAACTAAATGTTCCAAACACATATGAAGTTCCTGCAGTGCTTCTAAACTCTCCAAAATACACAACTGCTTTTGATATTTTAAAGATCTAGTATTCTGGAATTTGTAGTGTGATCAGTTTTTGGTGGGTGGTTTTTGTTGTGTGTTTTTTTAATGAGCTATAGAACAACTGCGACTAGTTTAACGTGAGTTAGTCTCCTGTGTGTTTCTAGTCATATAACCTAAGAGGAAGAACCCCAAGTTCTTTCTTAGTAGCTTGAAATGCCGTTAGTCTCTCCCTCAGATTTCAGGGAGCTACAAACATTCTAGCAGCAGTTGTACAATGCTGGTAGCAAAAGTCACCTAATACTTGGGTACGTGGTGAATTATTTTTCTCTTCTTACTTATCATCTATCGTTCATGGTTCTTTCCTTGGTGTAAGGGAGGGGAGCTTCTCCTGAGCCTTTCCAATTCAGCTGTGCAGAGAATGAAGTCTTGCCCAGGATTTGACCCAGAATTCAGGTTCAGCTCAGTGCTCACCCATTCTTTAAGGTACTTTGTCTGCAAAATAAGGTCTCAGAAAACAAAACAAACAAACAAAAAATACAAACACAAAACAGAAAAAAAAAACAAACCAAAACAAACCAACACCTGCACTGGGTGTCTTTTCATGGAAATCTGTTGAATTTCCCTAGACATTTGGATTTCTAGTGTTGGATATCAGATTTCTAAAATTCTGTATCAAAACTAAAACTATGTAAGTGCTCAAGTAGTCTTTTTAATAACATTGGAGCAAAATTATTTCTTCTTGTGAAAGTTTGCAAGATATTTTCTTTTTAGTGTTTTTGGAATGAAAACACACTTTGAAGTCCATGCATTTTCTCAGGGAGAAGGAAGCTCCTTTTCCATCAGTTCTACAGAGAATGATCCCATTGGAACCTTGGAACCAGCTCCCTCTTGTCGCAGATGCAGTCATAAAAGCAAAATTGTTAGAGATAAATTCATTTTTTCATGGTCCTCTAATTCTTAAAGGAAATCTCTTCTGTCCCTTCCAGCCACTGTCTCAAACTTACTAAAATTAAAGTTCTTGTAAGTAGAGTCTTAGATGTTAAGTCCTCAGCTTGCTGACCTTTTCCCTCTGTTCTTGAGGAGGTGAAGACACATAATGTATTGAAATACCTTTAGGCTGCATCTCTGGACTCTGCTCCCTTTTTGCTCTCTGGAAATCTATTTGCAGGATTGTAAATGACCAGTCGTGAGCCAAAAGCACAAATATACTTGGCCAAAATAGAGAGGGTCTGGAAAGTAATGTTCCTTAAAAATGATTCACCACACTCCTAACACCCACCATATTGCAAGTAGTAGTATGCCATCATGACTTTCCCTTCTTAACACCCATTAAAGAGAGTCCCTGGCTAATCCTTCAGGGATAAGGAGCAGAATGATGGTAGTCATAGAAACTGCTGCTTAAATATCTGTGTTTTGCACAAACTCCAGAGTATGGCTAGTTACACAAGTGATGGAAATCTGTTTCAGCACTGTGCAAAGCACTGCCATTTTATTAGCTTTAAGCAAATTTGCTGCTCAAAAATGGTACAACTACATCTAGGTTCTTTAGCTGGGCTAGTTGGTAGCAAAACTAAGGGGAAATTCTTAACAGAGTGCTTGCCATCTATTGGTAAATGACCCCTTGAATAAATCTTCTTCAAGTACAAAACAGTAATTGAGGTGGCCATAGAAATAGGTGCCTCATACATGTACCCATTGTATCATAAATGGGTTCTGTAAACAGGTCCTGAATCCATCACAATACTTTAAAGCTGCTTTTTCCAGTGAGGGTTCAGATCTGTTGCTCTGACAGCTGTAGATCTGTTGTGTCCTTGCAGCTTCAGGCTGGTAGAATGCACTGATTTGCAGCACACCCACAAATCATGCAAATATTAGAGAATGCTACTTGGGGTAAACAAATATGGGGATTGAGCATGTTTAATGAGGCTTTTGTCTACGAGGCTTTCAATTTCCTGGGCTCTTGCTAGTTTAAATTCTCTTGCGTAACTCAGTACAGCTGGTGAACTACTAAGCAGAGTTTTGCAACAATATCCCCATACCAGCACAAGGGAGAGCTCAGCAGAGTGTGGCTAATGTGACCAGAGCCTGTTGCATGGGATATGCAGGGAGAGGCTGAGGGAAAGGGTCTAGTTCAGCCTGAAGAAGAGAAGTTAGGGAAGGGGCTAATTGATGTCCTAGTGCCTGATGGGATACTGCAAAGGAGATGCAGTCAGGCTCTTCTCAAGGTGCAGAACAAAAGGACATGGAGCAATTGTCACAAATTGCAGAAAGGAAAATTTTGTTTGGAGGTAACCCCTTCTGTTGTAATGAACTTCTTGAATACAGGAACTGGTGCTCAGAGGGCTCCCAGGAACTCTCCCTGAGAACCTTCAAAACTCAGCTGCGCCGAGCTCTGCACAACCTGGTCCAACTTTGAAATTAGCCTTGCTTTGAACAGGAGGTTGAACTGCCAGATATCCAAAGAACTTACATGTATTTTTCCAGAATTCTCTAAAAATGAGGCAAGGAACAAGTTACTTCAGATCATGCAATAAACTTGTGCTCAGGTCAGGAACATGCATTTCCTAATTTAAAACCATCATTGCACTGAGTAGCCCATATTACTCTTCTGACAGAACAATATTTCCCTGATGAGCCTTATTTAAGAGCATTCACGATCTAATAATAAACAACTTTTTGTTCTCTTGTAAAAATACATAAGGGGATGGAGAAGAATATTTTAACTTTGGTGCTTCCAGAGTATCCTAGAAAAGTGATGCTTTTGAGCCCTGTGCTTTGCCCTGTGGCTTTTGTTATGAAGCTGTGTCTGTGTTGAGCAGGAACCCCTCAGCCTTGGCCCCCCCACCCGGATTCTAAGAGAGTCTTCCTTTACTTCAAAGACATTTTTCTTCAGAAATAGTGATGGTTAAGGTGCTTCTGCATGCCTGGAAATTGTATTCAAAACAAAAATACTAAGTATATTCAAATCCTAATATTTTCTGTTATGATCCATATCTTGGCTACCTCTAATGATGCCGTGGAAGTTTTTATTAGCAGACAGGAAATCCTTCTTTTTCCTGAAGTTCATGAAGTAACTGATGTTATCTCAACTGTTGTTGCTGAATTTTAGTCTGAATAGGTTCTTCTAGCTGTCAGTGTAAATTGCTACAAAGTGTTGGGTATGCGTATGGGGACATTTTTTTGTTATATTAAAATATTTCATGGAATGCAGCTCCATTAATCTGGCTTAGTTATTATGAACATTATTAAAATTTATGAAGACATCTGGTACTAAAGCTCCAACATCTCCAAGTCTTGGAGGGGTGGACAAGAACCCAACAAAACACCACCTGTATTGACTTTATTAATAAATTTTTATTATCAGGTTCCAGCAGATGTTTCTCATAAACTACATTTGCTGATTCTTCCTTCACCTATAGTACAAAATGTGTGTTAACTGCTGCCCAACCCTTTTCAGCTGCCATAATAATTCTTACCTAACAGTCTGTGCTGTGCTGTGCTGATCAGGCTCAGGAAATATAACATAGGTTTGCTTTTTGCACCTTAGCAGAGCCTTTGGCTGCACTACAGTGTACCCTAAAATAACATAAAAATAAATAATAAATTACACAGATGAAAAGAAACCAAAGGAAGAAAGAAGTGACTTGCTTATTGGCTACGGCTCTGTGATCAAGCTGCAATCCTTGCAGAATTTCCTTGCCTCTAGCAAAGGTCTTAGTCCTGGAAAGAGAGAGCTTCCATGCACAGCTGTGAGCCTGTTAGCAAGGGAGGTGCTGGCAAATCTGGCTCTCACGTCTCGTGCAAGACTAGGGACAGGCCAGATCTCTCTGTTCTTCAGTGTGCCCTCCTCACTCCAGCTCTGGAGATGCCATCACACTTGCTTTGCTGCAGGGCTTTGAGCTTTCTGCTGCATCTGTAAATCTAACAGCTTCGTTTAGGCTCTCTGAAGGCTTGAGTTTTTTGGTGGTTTTTGTTTGGGTGGGTTTGTTTGTTTGTTTTGTGTTTTTTGTTTGGCTGTTTTTTTTAATCCCTCACAGCCAACCTCAATAAAGTTGAATCATGAAGGTGAAGGGGTGGGAGGGGGGGAAAGAGGAAGATAGTGGTGGTGGTGGTTTGGATTTTTTTGTTGATTGTGGGATTTTTCAATTTTTTTATTGCTCAGAAGGTGATGTGCTTAACCCAATTTACTGGGAGGTGCTGAACTGCCCCCATGGTATCTATGAAATCCTAATGTTGAGTTGTTTTAATGGCGTTTCTAACCACTGAAGTGATTATGCAAATATGAGTTAGGGGGAACAGTTTTAAGCCTGCACTTTTATGGGGAATAACCCTTCATTATGGAGCAAACTCCTTCAGGATCGACTTGGTAAAACCTAGATAAGTTACGTGGGGACAGCCATAATGAAAAAAATAGCTTATGAAAGGAATTTATTTGCTCCTAAGAAGTTCTCATTAAGCTAGAGTCTGTTTCCTCTGAGAGGGAAGGGAATGGGAGAGAAAACCACAGTCACTCCACTGGGCATGCAGACTCTCAGCTCAGAATGGGCACTGACTCTTGCGTCTTCTGGAGAGCTGGGGGCTGAAAGAGCTGTTAAGATTTGGCCTGAAGATGTCTGCAAAATAAACTTATCTTCTAAGTTGATGATAGTATCCCCCTTTGCCACAGCCCAGCTCTACTGGTGACAGTGCTCTCTCTATAATCACTTCAGTGTCAGACAGCCGAGGGTGAGCAGCTCTGAGCTGAGGCTGTGGAGAGGTGTCCTTCCCTGGAGTTACCTATATCTGTACCTTGCTCCAAAGATTGACCAAACTTCATGTCTCTTCCTGTCCTCTTCTACTCGAGGTTACTGATCACTTTGATTTCCTGCACTGGCTGATAATGTGAACTACGATCTGGCAAAATCATCTGGGTTAGTCTCAGCTCCCCTAAGGTGCTTAGATGCCTTGGATGTTCAAGTGTCTCATTAGGCATTTGCTATACAGCAATGAGCTACCCAGCTGCCACCTAATCTGTTGCTACTGAGCACTGATAGAGCCACCTTGCTGTGGTTATCAGCAGTTTTAGCAATAATAGCACAGTCTCTGAAGATCTCAGACAGGGTTTTAAAACCACCCCACTGCCACCAACCCAGATTATCACATTGGTGATGAAAACAAAAGATGGTCAGCCAAAGCCCTAGCTTCTCTTGGTAGGCTTGCAGGAAAGATTATGTCCAAACTACCAGGCTGACTAGAATGAGATGCTTCTGCTGTGTTCCCCCATGCAAGTGGATACCCTAATCCCATGTCCACCACTGCACTGTCTTTTCTCAGACTGCACAAAACAACTTCTGACTAGCACTCAAACACCTTAGTCTGTTCATTAGAGGAATCAAAGTTAGATTTTAGGCTGTTTAGTGTACACTGATGTATCCCTGTGAAGGAAAAGATCAAAATAATGTTGCTGCATTATCTGTAAAGTCTGCCTGAAAGCCCAATGTGAGACTCACATCCATTGAAAACCAAAATTTATTTGTGGTCCAGCTCCATTGGTGAAGGACATGAGAGGAGGTCAGGTACAAAATTCAATTCCTCTAGTCCTCAGCCTCTCTTAAACATTTTGATAAAAAATATAAGGTTGTGAAAAGGAACAAAAGAGAGACAACATTTTGAAGTCCTTCCGGCAACTTGTCTATTAGTTGATGCACAACTGACAAGTGAGGTAACTTTTGACCTGCACTTCATGAGTTATAGGAAATAACCTGAAATTTAGTAATTCGTATCTTGCCTTTTTAAAAAAACATTTCTTAAATGTGTTGGAAGGAAGAGCACATTTTTTTGCCCAGGCTTTTTATTAGAAACTCTTCATCATCCTATGTGTGACAACCTAATGATGGAATAATCACCAATTTCAACACACATAACTTTTTTTGTAGCTAAACTCACTGGTTGGTAGACAAAAAGTCTTTTGTTGTTGCATTTTGTTTATTTTCAATCAACCCCAGAGGTACAACACCAAACCTTGGTTTATTTTTCCCTTCAGAAAGGTAATACTGCATAGTATCTGGAAAATAATATTTAACATTTGCTGTTAATGCTGACCTGTCTGATGATGTAGCAGCAGTCCTGCAGCTTCCTAGACAGATCGCAGAGTGCCCAGTGTGTCAGACCTTCTACATGGGGATTATTCTAAACAACAGGCACACCTTAGAAGAAATTGGGAAACTCAGCTCTTGAGCCTTGAGCTGACTTTTGCTGAGGATTGTTTCCCTGGTAGCAAGGGGGTACTTATGATTGCAATATTTGTTAAAAAAGGAGAAAAAAAAAAAAAAAGAGCTTTTTGCAAGTAGCACTGTTAAAAAGGAAAAACAATCCTTTTCTTAACAATGAGGGCAGACCTCTGCATCAAGGAATGGAAATTGTCCAAAGCAGGAGATGGTTCAAACATCTTCGTGTTCCCTTTGCAGCTTGGCTTAACAGCAAGATTTACACAGGACTGTAGGTCTTTGCTGTATTTAATGAGTTTTGGAAAAGTAGACTCTGTGTGAGAGCAGCCTTGAAAGGTTAGGCAGCTGACATTTCAGGAGGCAGCAAATAACACAAGTTGATAATGTCAAGGAACTGGTACAAACAGTCTTTTGAGAGCTACAGGTAGGTCCTAGATAAATGCTGCAATAACTGGCAACTGCGATTTAAAAATTATGTTTTGGGTAGCAGTATTATTTCCTGTTTGCCTGTGAGATTCACCTCAAATGTCAGACAGCAATGGCGATATTTTACATATGACGTTTTTCTCCCTAGCTCTTTTCAGGGGTTGTAAAGATCTTCCTCGAGGACAGCCTGTATTCCTTTCCCTTCTGTGTCTGTGAGCAGGAGCGTGCTTGCAGAATACAGGCAGGGTTTTTCGGCTCCTAACCTTCCCTCCAGTACTTGTGCTGACCCCACACAGATACTTGCCCACACCGTGAAATGAACAAAGTGCAATGGCATCTGAAATGCACCATCTCACTGAATGTTTGTGTTGCAGTGCATAGCAGAGCAGACAGAACATTTAATTAAAAGTGGTTGACACCAGTGCATAAAGCTGGCTTGAAAAGATTGCCTTGATAAGGATCCAGTGCTATCAAAGTCTGACAGACACCACTTTCTAAAGCTATACCATAGAGTTCTGTAATGTAATTTTGCTGTTGGAAAATGGTAGTTGAAAACTTTCAGCCTTTGATGTAACTGAGCACAGATATTTGGGGATAATTCTGTTAGTGAATAATGACTTCCTGTCTACTCATCCAAGTATATTTTCTAGAAGCTGCTAGGAGACTTAGTCAAACAATATCAAGTGGTCTCACTGTAGTGGGTCAGATTTCACCCCTAGAGCCAGATAAGAGTACTTATGAATATCTGTAGCAAGGAGGTGATACTGCTGCACCTCACAGGTTCATTGAGGGCTGGTGTTGGTTACAGACCTCCAAAGACCTGCAGGCACTGGGTTCTTATGGCAAATGTCATGTGAGTTTTTATCAGAAAAGGCCTTTGTACTTTCAGATCTCAGAGATGCTGAGTTTCTTAAAGCTGCAATTCATACTGGCCTATCAGACTAGTACTTTGCTTTGGTCCTGGTGTAAAAGTTGCAGTCAAGTTTTAAAGGTTATGACTGAGTCACTGAAGTCATGAGTTTTTGTACTTGACTTCAAGTGCAGCAGGTGATAGAGATTACTTTTTTTGTGTTGTAGTGTTTGTAACGGCAAAGCTTGACAGTTACAGTATTCAAATGGCTATGGCCAAATGCACTTCCATGGCAAAGACAAGTTGCTGGGCTTGCACGTGTAGCCACCTTGTCAGTTAAGCTCACTGTATCAAATGGACTGTGTACACATCTGAATGCCAGAAATGTGGATATAGCTTCTTTTTGTCTTAGAGAAACAATATATAAATTTTTTTTTGGTATACTTATAAACAAGATAGGCACACAACTACGTAGCTACCATGTAAATGTTTTTCTCATGTAAATCCTTGTCTTTTTTCCTTTCTTGGTATGTATTCAGTCCCTTCCATCTGACTGATACTGATACATCACCTGACTGGTGATTTTCAAAACTCCTTTAGTAATGAGTTAAATAGATTGTCAAAGAAAATAATTTCATTTCTGTGGCAGTGCAAATGAGGGGTTTTGTCTGCTTGTTTGTTTTTGTCATCCTAAGTGCATAGAATACTCAGAAATCATGTCTTTGCGTCATCTTATCTGCTCTGGGATCGAAGACAAGTTGTTGGCTAACACTCCAAATATGATGCTCTGCAATTCCTTCGCAAAGGCCACTGCATTACCTCCTCTTGAAGGTCAGCTTGTTTGTCTGTCCTCTTAGGATACAGGGGTCTCTGAGGCCCTTGGTGCTGTGCCACTTTTTGCAGGAAACTTGGAGTGCTCTGATGACTGAAGTTGTGTAGCAGCCAGAGGCAGGAGAATTTTTACTCAGAGAGCTGGTGAGCAAGATGGTAATCATGTACCTGTATATATTACGGACTGATATGGTTAAAGTTGTTCAGTTTGTTTTTACTAAACAGCACTGAGCCTGCGGGGAGAAACCAGTCCTATTACCCTTGACAGCTGTATTTTTGTCAGCAGTTAACTATGTTGCATCCCAGCACAAACTTTAACGCTCTTCTGGAAGCACAGGTCTGTGCTCAGAAAGATAAGAATAGCAGCTGTATTTCCAGCCCTTGCTTCTTGCTCAGCCAGCATCTAAACATAGAAGAGCCTCCATTACCCTTGTCTTGACACAACTGGCTGCACTCTGCTACCCCAAGTTTGGCAGGATACACAGATAAACAGCCAGAAATGAGGTTTCTCCTTTATATACCACTGTGTATGGTCTACGGTGGCATGCTTAATTTTCTTGTCTTTGCTAGACTGTGGGTCTGGTGCTGCACGCATCCTGGCTGGCTTGGAACCTATGTCCATCTCGGGAAACACCTGACAGCAACAGAATTGTTCTTTGGCAGTGAGACAGCAGCGCGTGGGGAAAGTGCTTGTGTCCTGTCAAGCAGGATTGTCAGAGGCAGCAGAGCTGGAGCAGTACATAGGCAGATCATGCAGAATGTTGTCTCCCATTGCCAGCACTGGGAGAGGCTGGGTGACGAAACACCTGGGATGGGGCAACCCTGGATGTCCGTACAGACTGGGGACTGAGTGCCATGGAAAGGGACCTGGAGGTCCTCATGGATGTCAAGTTGAATATGAGTCAGCAGTGCCCTGGCAGCCAGGAGGGCCAACCATGTCCTGGGGGGCATCAGGCAAAGCATCGCCAGCCGGTCCAGGGAGGGGATTGTCCCACTTTGCTCTGCACTGGTGTGGCCTCACCTTGGATATTGTGTGCAGTTTTGGATGCCACAATATAAAACAAGACATGATGCACAGATCTTATCTAGTTGCAGTCATTCCATTTAATGTCCTCTCCAGTCCTCCCTACTGAATGTCTCTAATCTACAGTTTGATGTCTTTATTGCTATGGGGTGTGCGGGAGGTGGTGTTTGTATCTTTTATATATATGTGTATATATGTGTGTGTATATATTTTGTTTGTTTGTTTTTGTTGGAGGTAGTGTTTCAAGAACCACATTTGATTTAAATCACAGATTTAAATCACTTTTAAAAGAACACGGGCCAGAAACCGTTTTGGTTGCACCGCATCAGCAGTTTCCAGAAGAAGATTATTACGTTCTGGTCTGCTCTAGTGAATATTAGTTCTGCTCTATCAAGTAATGTTTTGAGTCAGGATGATGGAATACTAGGTGTGCTCAAACACCTCTTTTTACTTATTAAAACATGATAGTAGGATTTTTCTTCTTTAATGTGGGGAAATGAAAAATCACTCTCTTACGGTTTCCTTTATAAAAATCTCTCTCTCTCTCTTTCTCTCTCTCTCTCTCTCACACACACACATGTATCCATCCCATACAAGATTCCATAGAATATTCTGTGTTGAAAGGGACCCACAAGGATCATCAAGTCCAACTCTTGAATGTATGTCCTATACCCGTAACCTTAGTGTTATTAGCACCGTGCTCTCACCAACTGAGCTAAAATCTTTTCAAGTCTTCTGCAATGAAACAATTACAAGGTAAAGAAAAAAGTAGTTATATATTAAATACAGGAACCAAAATTTAAAATAGTCCATTGCTGAATTTGACAAGTGTAACACAGGACATTTGACATCTAACCTTTCAGAGCATTTCTTGTTAGTTTTTCCAAATCCCATCTACCCTTACCTACCTTGCAGAAGAAGCACATGACAAAAACATCAAAGGAAGCATTTTGGTCCAATCAGTCACATTTTGTGTTTCAGCACCAAGCTGACAAAAACAACCTATTAATTCCACAGTCTTGGTATTTGGTAACCTGCCACATTCACACTATGTAATTAAGCCACTGTACTGCATTGTAACTATTTAGGAGAGTCCTCAACGGAGAAATGATACAGCTCTTGTTTATGCTCAGAGAAGCCACATCTGCCTCCAAAGTCAAGGGTGCTGAAGTGCTCCTAGTAGTGGATCAGTGTCAGCAGCCAATGCAGGGCTGTATTGAGAGCTCTTCAGAGAACACTTGATTTCTGGCCATGGGCAGATGCCTCTGTGTCCTGACCTTCAGCTCCCAAATAATTGTGTCTCTTGGTTTTAATCATCTGGGTCAGATTTGGGGTGGCAGTGGAATGGGACTAAAGGTCAATGCCCATTTCTCTATAGCATAGCTGACAGCAGAAAAAAATTGGACTCCCTGTCCATGCAGGCTTCATAGTAAATCCACTGTTATTTACTCTTAGTGTGAGGTGTCCAGGGAGGTTGGTGAGGGGCAAAGATAGCTCTTTTTCCAATCCTGACCTCCTAAATCTGTCTATCAAGAAAAATAGAATGCTTGCAGGAAGACAACTGAGATAGCCTGCTACCCATCTGTAATGCCCTCGCTGTTTTGTACACGGTGTGACCCAGTCCTGCTGGCCTACTCTGTTCTCATTTGACTCACCATCCTCCTGGTAGCTCCCTTCCTCCTTCCAACCCATGTTTCTCTCTTCAAAATTCCTTAAATTAATCCTTTCAGAACCTTTTCCAAACCCTGTCCAAACCACTTTTGGGGTCAACAATTTTTTGCTTCAATAGCAGGGCATCACTGAGCCTGCTCTTCCACAGCTCAGAAAAGTCTAGGTTTGGTGATTCCCTACTCTGTTCCCAAGCACAAGAAGTTTTTTCTGTTTAATGGAGAAAACTCACAGATTTTTGAAGGGGAGGAAATGTCATGTTTAGAGTGTATCCATTGCTGAGAGAGGATGGAGAAAGAGAACCTTGCACCATTTTTGCACTGAACTGTAGGAAATGGTGAAGGACTGTTCTGTGTTACAGTCACTATAACTTCTTCATTAGGTTAAATAGTTTTGATGTAGCTCCATAAATACCTCAATTAATAGAAGAATCCAGAAAATCTGAATGTATATTTAATGTGAAGAAGTTAAAATAACTAACTATTAAGCATGGATAGACAGTATCATGAATTTCAGTGAAACAAAGATCTCTCCTGGTGAGCTACTGTATGTCTCTGTAATGGTTGTCACTCTGGGTTGCTAAGGAACTTTGGTTATCTACATTTCTGCCTTTAACATTTGCTTTTATCCTCACACTTCATGTGGAGCATTTTCCCTCTGTATTGATGCTGACCTTTTCCTTCCCCCTCATTAGCGGAAGCAACAGCTATGCTACATTTATCCTCTCTGTTTCTTTAATGCTTGGGAACTAAACTACAGAAAACCTTTAGTCCTGCTGACTCCTAATGATATGGTCATTATGCACAATAATACAGTGGAGAAAAGTGGTTTCAAAGGGAAGGGAGCTCTGCTTTTGTTATTAACAGTTGTAGTGTGGGCACTTAGAATAAATAACTGAAGACGGATAAAATAATGTAATCAAAAGAAATCAGTCTCCAAAAGAGATGTCAAGAGGCCTGCTGCCCTGCACTGAGATGTCATTACCTTTATCTGTGTAATCCCTGATAGATGTCCATCATTTTTACAGAAATAGTGCTGTTTTGTAAGAAGAAGTTCAACTAAATGCCTTTCTTCCCCATGTGGACACGCAGTATAATTTATCAATTGCTGTCTCTCTTGATAAAATCTCTTTTTATGTTTGGAGACTCCTCTTATTTTCGTTCTCCTCTTATTTTCCTCTGGACATTAAAAAAAATCAACTCTTTCATCTTTTCCTTACAAATAATGTTTCTGAGCCTTTGATCATTAATGCTGCTCCAGTTTGGACTTTTCTACTGTTTCCCACATTTTATTAAGTGCAATTTCTCCAAGAGCAGACACGTTATTGATTGTGATCCTCCCGTGCTGAGTAGAGGAATAATTACCTCCCCTAATTTGTAAATTATTTTTTCATCTCATGTACCTAAATGGAATCTACCTTCTTCTCTTCCAGCAACAGCATTTTGTTGATGCCTTTTCAGTTGGTATCAATATGCTTGGTATAGTTCCTGTGCCCATTCACTGTAACACTGCATACCAGAGGAGCCCTCCCCTTCCATTTGAGCAGAGTTCATCCCCTTTCTTTCCCACTCTGATGGGCTATTCTGCACTTCTTGCAATCAGTTCCAGTTTGTTGACTTGAGACTGAGCTTGATAAACGGGAGAAGCACTCTGAATTTTAATCCTGCCCTTAAACAGGATTAAGCTTTGGTTTGCAGTCTTTGGAAGTTTATTTGCTAGTCTGTCACTCAAGTCAGTAGCATATAGTAGTTTCAGTAGATCTGCACTTGGTCTTTCTTCCATCACAGTTCAGGTGATTAATGTGTAATTTTACAGGTGCTTCTATTTTGCATTTGTTATCTTGATGGGAAGAGCAAGCATCATAGCCATTGCTGTGGGACCTTTCCCATCCTCCAGAGTTCCTCAGGACTGTTCAGGGTGTTAGCTGTGTTCACTCTGGGAAAATGCCATCCAGCACCTCAGGTAAGTAGAGGAGGGAACACAGACCAGATCGAGAAAGATGTTAAACAATGAATAGGTATCTAGATAGTATTCCACTTTCCTGTAAAGAATGAAGCAAAGAACGTATGATAAGTTCAGCCTTTTCTGGATATAATTCCTCCCTTTCTCAAACTTTAAATGTTATTGAATTTTATTTAATCTCTTTTGCTCCCTCTTGTGACTTTTAATGATTTGTTCCCACATGCCTGTGTGAATATTTTAGAGCTGTTATTGATATGTTCTGTATTTTGTATCTTCTGCTTAATTCTGTTTAACTTTTTAGAAATCTCATTTAAAGAGTTCTTCGTGCAGCTTTAGAAAGTGTGTGGTTATATTTTCCTCTTCATTGGTTAAAGTGTTTACAGCTTTCCTGAGGGTCAGTAAGATGAGTTCAGTAAGTGCAGAACAGGCAAACTGCCTCCTTCATTTCTGTAAAGTTTGCCAGTTTCGCACTTACTTTCACTGAAGCAGCTTTTCCAATCCACTTTGCTACACATCTTTCCTATTTGTCACAGCCAAATCCAGAACAGTCACCATTCCGGGAACTTGCTGACACTTATGGCATACAGCTTTTTTAGTTTTCGAAAGGACTCTGCAGTCTGCACTACTTTTTCTTCTTTCCCCAAAGCCTACTGCTACAGAAAAACACATGTTGTGCCCAGGATAAGATGGAATCTGCAGCAGAACCATCGCTCCTTCCCTCCACCCTGTAAATTGCCTTGTACTCCTTAACTTCACTCTTCTTCCTCCTGTCTCTTCTTCCTCCTTCCACTCACTAGTGATGGTGGTACCCTCACACACAAAATCTCGCTATAAGAAAAGATGCCCAGATCTCTCCTACTTTATCACAAAGCAGTGATTTTACACTCTCTATATTTTCTTTTCTGAACTGGTATAAACAAAACAAAGTGGTAAAACTGATAGAATGAACATTCAGGACTAAAGCTAGCTGAAGAAAAGAATTTGTTCTAACACATCCCAAGTTAAAAAAAAAACAAAAACAAAACCCAAACCAAAAAAACCCCAACTAATTCATGTGAGGTACTTCTTCCTTGTACACTTGAGGAAAATGGCCCTTTGGAATGGCCAGTAAAGCAGCCCAAGAAAATACCAGGCTCACTGAGGAGTAAGGTATACACCTTCTGTTTCTCATCAAGTACACAGTGGTGCTTGAAAACCTTCAGAAGAGGCTTCACATCACCTGTGCTTCAACAGGTTGGAGCTGGACACAGTGCCTGAAAGTACTGCTGCAGAGCTGAGAGCTAAAGCTGATGCAGATCTTATGACTTTCTTGGTCCCAACTCTGCCTTAAGAAGCTTTGGTATAGCTTTTTGCTCTTGAATTATTCACAAATCTAGCGTTTCCTTGCAAGGACTCAGGTACTTTAAATCTCTGCTGGTACATCTGTCCCAGCTCTGCGGCCTGAGAGCCTGCAGGATCCGTAGCCTTTGGGGAGCACTGAAGTAACAGCTGCATGAGCAGAGGCTAAAGTCACTTCCTTAAAGATGTTGTTTTGCCATGAAAAATAGATTACGCCACTGGAGCTGTCAAAAATTATATTTTGGAAATATGTTATCGATGCTAACTTGCTCCTCCTGGAATTAGTTCTACTCACTGTGGAGTATTTTTCAGAAAACATGTTCCTGTGACTTGTAATGTTTGATACTCTTTAAAGGGCTCCTGAGAAACCTCTTTCCTCAGAGATGCAAGGAAAACCGGGAAGAGTATATTAAAGTGGGATAGTAGCATCTGTTTCAAGGAGTGTGACTGGAACACAACTCAGCTGTATATGAGTTTAATCCTTTTAAAATGCTATGTCTCTCTTGCTCAGTAAAAATTATAATTCAAAATGCGTCTCCAAGCTCAAACCATGATTTCCAAGCTGAATGAGGGAGAGATCTTACAGAGGACTTACAGATTGAAATAGAAGTCCTATTGAAATCTGTGGGATTTTCATTGACTTCAAAAGGGGTGGGGTTTGGTACGCAGCTGAAATCAGAGGTCCTCCTAAACGTTTGCAAGTTGTGCTCTGAATACGCCTGCGTCCATCTGACATGCACAGCAGCAGTCAGATGCTCACTGAGAATTTAAAGGGCATGAGGCAATCTCCAGGGTGGAAGGAAAGAGTAATGGCTCTGCTGCAGTCTCTATCTGATCCTGGGCACAACATAGATTTTTCTGTAACACTGGGCTTTGGGGAGAGAGGAAACCACCCCTCTGCATGATTTCTTTTTCCAAGTCAGCCTTACGGAGAACTTGGCTGTGTCCCTTTGGTGTCAATCTTCACACCCTCTTCTCCCAGCTGTTTGGTTACTGTCAGAGTTGGTCAGGGTTGCAGACACTGTGCATCTCTGCTGTCCTTGGAACTTATATTGTAGCTGGGCATTTGCCCTTTGCAAACTTTTTGATTAGAGCTGTCTGCTTGGTCCCCTGGTAGGAAGATCAGCTTGGCTGAATTTTCAAAAAAGGGCATTTTTCAAGGTGTCTTTCATTTAGGCTGTTCTCACAGTAGGTGAGAACATTTCCTTCAGTAAAATAGAAGTTCTTTTCTAAACAAGACAAGTAATTTTTGAAGATTTTAACCATACTGCATGCTTTATGCCCCCTGCGTATTTTCCTTGTACTTTATGCTTAAAATAAGGCTCTCCAAATGTATCTTCAATAAATAAATAAACACTCAGACTTACTTTACATTTTCTTGTCTCAGAAAGTGGAAGTTTCTGAGAAGTTGGGTAAACCAGTGAGAAACTGAAATAACAGCAGGATGGAAACAGATTTAGTTTAAACTCCAGGAGCTGCTGCATCTGATAGAAGCTGAATGCTAAGTGAATCATCGTGACTCAGTAAATAGGATAATGGTCTCCCCCTCTGGGATTTCCATGCCTGCCTGAGTAAATAGAAGCCTTGCTAAGACTGCAGACAACTGAAATCCAGCCTGCTCAACCCTGCCTTGCAGGAGGGCAAGCCTACACCTTTTCACCTGCTGCCATGTACAGTAAGTCTACCCTGATCTAATACCCTTCTAGTTTGACCTGAGTGGGTCAAACATATATTGCACACCTACCCTACCTTCATCATTCTTTGTCTTGAATGTATGAAGAGCCTGAAATCTCTGCTCCTGTTGTAGCAGGAACACCACTTGTTGCACGCATGATGGTAGGGATCCTGTGGCCTTGAGGTTTCCTTAGTGCAAACAAGTTTGGAAGCGAGGGAGAAAGTGGGGTTGATGAGATGGGGGGCTAAATTGAAAAACTGAGAGACAGAGAGAGCACTCATGCAGTGGGGAGAAACGAAAAAGCCATGCTGGACAGCCAGAATTACAAAAAGACAGCTCACAGCATGCACAGCACAGCAGACAAAAGAGCAGGGGATGTTTACCTGGAGCAGTGGTGGCAAGTCTGCACAGACTGATAACACTGCTCCAGCTCTCTTGAGCCACCTCAGAAGGCTGGGACTACTCCAGAATCAACCCAGTTTGTGTGGTGCTGCACCTTGCGTGCACTCCTGTTCCATTTGTTGTAGGAAAATGCATCTTCATTTACCCTACAAAAGGAGGGATATGTTAGTCATTTGTGTCTAAGAAGTGTTCCCTATACCTTGCTTCCCCTGGGGGGTCAGGCATATAGATAAAGCCACACCTGTGGGAGCTGAGAAGATTACCATTAAGTGGGCCTGAAACCCACCTCCAGTGGTGGGTTGGGTATATTTTAATTTTATTTTCTGGCATATTTGGCAAAATCCTGCTTGCTGGTCTCTGCCCTCTGGATGTCACTGTTGTGCTCACTTAGATTCCTCTTCTTCACAGGCCTGGGTTATCTTTCCCTAAGTATATGATTAAAAAGCTTGTGAGAAGTTAGTTTCCCTTCTTCATTGGCCCCTCAGGGTGTCTTGGATGGAGAGTGGGGAAAAATATTTATCCAGACCATATTGTGCAAATCATTTGAAAGGGCGATCGCCCTTGGAGGTTCAACTAAAACACACCAAAGGCAAGCACTGCACCATCTACTCCAGTCAAAACATCCTTGGGTTGTCAGAGACAGAGTTATCTTGCAAATGCTTCCCCAAGACTTCCTGCTCTTGGTCCTCTCTGCACAACTCCTTGCTCCTTCTGAAAAAAGAGATGATACTGTGAGATAGAACAGCAGTTTTAATCTCTCTGCATGGCTTTAATTTTACTTTATTTCTGTCCTCTCTTCAAGAGTGTCCAAGTCGTACAGGTATAGAACTATTTGCAGTGCCAAAACTCTTGGCTGCAGTAGTTTCTACATTTGGCAGTAGAAATCTCACCTTGAAGCAAGTCTATAAAGAGTGGATAGGACAAAAAGTCAAAATCCTGCTCCCCAAGAGAGTTAATCTCACTGCAGCAGAGCCCTTGACATTATGCTTTTGTGCTGAAGAAGCCAAGCAACAGGGACAGGTATGATGTTGAAAATGGGGAGCCAAAATAAAGATCAGGCAAAGGGGAAGACAGTGATGGTTGACACTCTGATGGAGCAATGGTCAATACAATGGGATTTTTAATGTCTAGAAAACGAGACAGTAAGGGAGCAGGAGATAGATATCAAATCTATGATTCGAAGTCAAGACCTTTCAAGGGCAGGGTCTTCATTCAATTCCTTTTTTTCTTTCTCTCTCTTCATAATGCACTTAACAACTGAAATACTCTTCCTGGCCTGATTTTCTGTACTGTTAGAGGCAGCAGTGTTTGGAGGAGCCTTTAGTTTGATTACTGCTTTTCTACTTGTGATTTACCATTTTATCCACAGACTGTAGTGGTTTCTTTAACATTTTTCTTATTGATCAACAATGGAAGATTTCTTCTTATTATTCTCACTGCTAAACCTTAGGGGACTTATGCTCCCAGGAAGAGGCATCCAGCCCTGCCTCTGGTCTTTGTATGTATAAATGGACAAGCCAATTTGGGATGGTGAAGCAGGACAGTGAAAATTTTTGGGAAAGTAGAAGTTTCTCCCAGAAAGTGCATGATCTCACCTCTTCTTTTTGTTGTTGCTTTTAAGTGTGTGAAGTGCAGTGATGTGAAGGAAACCTGCAATCAAGTGCCCTCAAAATCTGCTTTGTAGGAAGCTGCCTCTTTCCCTAGGCAGCTGCTTTGAGTGGCAGCCTGCAAGGGGTGTCAGTCTGCCTGCTGCAGTGTGAAGGACATCACGCTAGAGAACTCTCCCAAGCTCCATAGGCTCCTGCCAAGGCAGATGTGCATGGTTTGGTTGCTTCATGGGGGCTGTAAAGGACAGTTATCAAGGTGACATAAGGACATAAATAGCAGGAACTGCTGGTTTTTTCTGGGTTTTCCATCTGGTCTTGCCCAAGCTTTGAGTCTCTGCACGGTAGGATCAAGCCATGGTTTTAGCTCTGGTGGTGAGAGCAGCCTCAAAGACAGCTGGAGACAGCTGCTT
The DNA here is from genome assembly GCF_003031625.1 of Empidonax traillii. Lineage (NCBI taxonomy): Eukaryota > Metazoa > Chordata > Aves > Passeriformes > Tyrannidae > Empidonax > Empidonax traillii. Next base: position 580,118 of record NW_020955700.1, read on the forward strand.
ATATCAGCTGGATAAATGTTGCCTTGCAAGGAGAAGAAATAAGGAGGCTCAGTGAACCTTAGACTCAAGGTTATTCTTACATTGAAACATTCGCTATCAGGCTCTGTAGAATACGATTTCTTATTTTTTACTTTTGAGTATCTGGTAGAAGCCCTCTGTGAGATGTGTGTTGCTTAACTTGCTTGCTGCCTACCCACAGGCATAGTCTCAGCAATGGCAGTGTGGAGGTAATGTCACGTCCCCAGACAGACCCTGCTGGTCACTCTTAGTATAATCTTTACAGCTGACTCCAAAAATACACCACTGGAATTCAAGGTACCATACCAATATGAAAAAAAAAATATCTGGGAAGTAGGAAAGATCATCAAACAAGGCTACATAAGGACTATTATAATTTAGAGTAGACACCTATAAATAAATCCACTGTGGTGTTACATTGTCCTATGTGCAGAGATGATTTCAATTGTAAGTAGTCCTTGTGAGGTTGGGTTTGTTTGTTCCCTCTTGATTAGTTAGCTTACTGGCAGTTATCTCAGATTTACACAATTTCTGCTTCTTGTACAAAGTAACAGTTCATTGCTCTCTAGTGTGTCCTGTTGTCTTTTTGCCTTCTTGGGCATTAAATCTCTGTGTTCCTCAGAGTTTATATCTCCAGTTTCTTCTGCTCTTCCACATAGTCCTTGACCTGTTGCCTCCTTTTTCTCAATATATATGAAACATTTTAATTTTACATTCTCCAGATCTTCACTACTAAGCTCAAAAGAAATATCAGCCAATTAGCCTTCCCCATCAGCTAACTACCCAATCAATAAATGCATGAGATTGTCTTTGAGACATGTTTGTTCTACTGAGGTCCTTTTACATTGAGACCAAGAGGTCTCATTTTTTTTTTGTTTTGTTTTGCATCCTTTTCTTCTCCTCTCTTGCTTGACTTAATGTCAGTGTGACATGTACTTTTTCTTTTGTCCATTCAAGGGCATATGTAAAGATTATTTAAAGGCTCAAAATAAGATAGGCAACAGAACAAGAACATACAGCAAATAAATGCCATAGACATAATTCTCCCCCCTTGCAAATACATATTCATTTTATGGAGGGGGTGAGATCTTCCAGTTTTATTAACTGCAGTTGCCCACAGAAACAGTGATGGGTTACATTTAGCGGTTCTGTGACCATTTTTCACTTTGTATCCAAGTGGCCTCTCATTAAAAGTTTTCTGAGCCCTGGAACTTGGCCTTTCTTTGTCCAGCCTCTAACATAGGTATTATTATAGGACTAGAAATCCTGTAAAGGTCATAAATTCTCATTTTCAAATGACTAGCTGGTGCTGATACAGTTCTTAATTACACCGTATGATATTATGGCCATTAGCTGCAATGATCAATTATTTCGTCAGAGACAGAGGCGCTATTAAGAATACATCAGTAATAAATGACCTCCTCTGAGGTTCCTGCTGTAAGAGGTGCCTAACAGCTCTGAGAAGTACCATTTTAATAAGAAATGTGAGCTGTTACAGTTGAACCTTGAGGACAGGACTTCATGTGAATTCCAGGGCTGGTGGTGAGCTGCTACCACCGAATTTGAGAGTGCACCTTGAGCACTGTTCTCTCTGCTCTAGGACCACCCCCTGTTCACAGGCAAACTCTCCATAACAATGACCAGTTGTCATTATCCATCTCTGTGAATGGATATATATATATCCATTATATACTTGAACTCTCTTGAGTTCAAGTATAATCCAAGTGGTAAATGCTACAATCCTACAATCAGGTGGCCAGTGTGCAAGATAGGTGAAGGACGACCTTCGTTCCTGCACCCAAAAAAGTGTTGGCAACTTTGGCATTCTTCAGTTTCACTCTGTTGTTTGTTTTTTTTTTTGTTGGAAAATTTTTCAGATATTTGGTGATTGCATGAAAGGTCCCAAAAGGGAGAGAAGTGAAAAAGTAGGGATAAACAAACCTCCCGTGCAGATATTTTCAAAATACCTTTATCTGCTAGTGAGCAGTATAAGATTATCTTCTCACTCCTGCAACTTCCATACAATGGAAAATTAACATCTTTTAAAGTATTTCTTGCATGAGGAATTACAAACAAACAAACAAATATTTTGATCTCTTGGTATGTATATGAGGGAAGGACAGAGACAGAGAAGAAGATAATTGTATTTTGAGATATTTAATGGTTTCTTAATCCCAATTTAGCAGTGGGAGAATTGGATCTCCATGATTACTCAGCTCTTAGAACTATAAATTAGTGAACGGCACACAAAAAACCAGAGAAAGCTAGTGGTCAAGGAGGATGCTTTGCTGGTGAGCATAAGTATAGTAAAGCAGAGAGAGGTTCTTCATGGTTGTCCTATGATTGAAGTGATTTCTTGACCAGGAGAATGCCTAATTATGAGGTTACTGGTTTAAGAGTGCAGGGGATAGTTCGTACCTCACTTACACAATGTTGCAATCATTACATTTTGTTGTTTAGCCTTTGTGCTCTAAATACTTTATAACCATCCAGTCTTATAATAAACACCTTGGACCTGTATTTTTTCCCAGCCATCTGTAGTGAGACTGAGTCATACACTTCAAAAGCATAACTTTCTTAGAGGCATAACTGTCCTCCTGATCTAATTTTCTAAGTAATAGTTGATTGGTCACAACTGAGTGAATATGGACAAGATATGCATACCTTTTGGCAGAATACTCACCTCTGTTGCATTGCAATGCCCATGATGGGTGGAAAAAGAGCAGCGTGCACATAAAAATCCTGAGTTGCGTTATTTACTGGGGGAAAAAATGGGAAGTGTTTGAACTAAAATAATTATATTTGAGGAGCAAGAGACAAGAGCTCTTCGGTGGATAATAGGTTTCTTATTCATATGCACACCCACGAAAATGCCATCAGCAATAAAAAGCTGTTCCTCAAAGAGGCACTCCAGTCCAGTTGTTGCAACAAAAATTTTTTCACTTATTCCAACAATTACTGAAGAAGCAATTAGTTATGGTTAAACCTGAATAAAGCAAATCTTCACAGATGAGAGTTTATTTATTTATTGCTAACTCCTTCATAATTAATGGACTTTCATTTAGTTGAAGCAGTGACTCAGTCACCCAGGAGAGCAAGAGCCGTCATTCCGGCTGTGCTCTCTACCTCTGGAAACCACAAAGCCAAGAGGAAAAAACTCATGCTGGTTAATGCTAAGGCCAATCCAGCATTGCAGATGAGAATGCTTAAATATATGACTATTTGTGAGCAGAGCTGCCTCTCTGAGGGGGAAGGAAAGTCTATTTAAAATGTGAAATGGAAAAAATCCAGTGGCAATCAATCAGAATAGGTAATCAGAAGCAGAGACTTTGTGACCAGGTTCAAATGAGGAAAAAGGAGGTGTAATTCTCTCACCTAATTAAACCTCAGGACATACTTGTTCAGCAAACAAATGCCACTGCATTAGGTTTTGTAAAGAGTCACACCTTTCTCTTGAAATGAGATAATGATTCATCTATCATGAGGAGAGGAGAAAGATATTACACATAATCCATTGCATGGCAATTAATGTGGAGAAAATGATACCTTTGTAAAGGCTAATTTGGTCATTCACCCTGAATGTTACAACCTACAAATATTAATCATGGCACAATTTGGTCTGAAAGGGACATCTCGAGGTCATCTGGTCAAACTGCCTGCTCAAAGCAGGCTTTGTCATTAGAGCAGTTGCTAGGGGTCTAGTCCAGTCAAATTCTTATTATCTCCATGGATGGAGATCCTATTGTCCCTACAGTGATTCAGTTTAGTGAATACAAAGTTCAGCAGAGCAAGGGAAGAAACAAACAAACAGACAAACGAAAGAGAACAAGCTAATTGCATGCACCAAGATAAGGATAAGACAAAATTATGATTGATGTACTTGAGAGAGAAAGGATAGAAAGCTCTTTCTCTTTCCCATAAAAGTACAGCAGTCAGAACATGTCTTGGACCAGGAAGTGGAATGTGAGGTGAATGGAAGTGGCTGTCTTAGATGGAAATGGCAACTCTTAGATGATAGCTGGAAAGAGGAGGAACAGAGTTTTCTGTGGGCTCACTCTGGATGTGACAGACCAGGATGCAGGTAGTATGTTGACTTTTGAGGAAAACTGTTCTAATAGTACAGACAGTGAAACTGGAGTTCTATCAGAACCTGAATGTAGGTTCTCCATCATGGAAAGTTTCAAATAAAATGCCAATCTGTCAGGAATATGTTATGCAAACAGTGACCTTGCACTAGGGGGACTAATACGGCAATTTCCCATTTCACCTCCATTTTCCCTGAATCTATGATGGAAGAACAAGAACATTGAACCTTTTCTAAGGTGGTCTTGAGAGCCATGATTCAAGGATTAGGAAGCAGTAGATCAGTTCAGTGCTATAGATGTAAATGTATAAGATGAATGCTTGTAAACCAAGCCCTATAGGCAGGATTTACATTAGTTTAATTGACTATTTTAAGAGTAGAGGAAACTTCATTTATGTACTTAGCAATGGTTGGCATACCAAAAAAAAGAATGTTTTGAAATACCATTCATTTAAAGAAGAGTGTACTCAATGATACAGGATAATTTTTGAGGGTTAGAAAGCTCTAAGCACTACCCTATCCTTGCTTTCAAAAACCTTATGTCTTAGATCCTATTTATAAAGCTAATAATCTTCAGTGAATGATAAAACATCCCAGGACTGTGCAGTAGCAAACTGAGTGAAGGAACTGGTAAAGCAATATGGAACATTATACTCAAATCACTGCACTAAATCCTGCCATTCTAGTGAGTTATAGCCAATTTTTTGGTACGTGTTAAATACATCCATGATGTTATTTGCAGTCTTAGTGTCCTAGTGAAGAAGCACCCAGACTGCAAAACTGCCCTGGCAGTAATTAGTGCCTTTGGCAGTTCCAAGAAAGAGAACAAAGACTGAATGGGCACATAGACTGAATTATGTGCTACAGTTGGATGCAATATGGATGCATCTGGTACAGCTGTAGTCTCTTGTTACCAGAGGATCCAACACACAGTATTCTGCAGATATGGGATTATGAGAGTTCATAATGGCACTGTGGGTTCCCTGGAGATCTATCCAAGTGCTTAGGCCCTTAACAACTATTTTTCCCTCAACTACTGTGATTAAAATAAAGCTTCTCCAATCATAATATTATGGAAATGTCAGCAACGACTCTAGAGAAGAAGTGTGAACTGTAGTCCAAAGTCTCATTTCTGTAATTAGTGAAGCAGGTTTTTGAAAATTGTGACATTCACAGCAGGTAGAGTTCACTTGAGTACCTTCACCATCCAAGTAAGGATTAAAAAGCACTTCTGTGTGAAAGTGAGTATGTGTGAAAGGTGAATTTGTATCCTGCACTCAAGAAAAAGACATCCACACAAAAACCTGCATATCATTCAGGAATATTTCTGTCCTACATCTTCACTTAGAAATCAAATGTCATCCATAGGTCCAAGTATTCACACAAGAGCATAATTCAGGCTTACTTAAATTGCCATGATTCTAGAAAATAATACATAACTTTGGGAGATTTTTATTTTGAGCTGCAGTGACAATAATTGAACAAGACCAAGGATATTTTTTTTTCCAGTGTAAGTTGTGTGCATTCTTTTTCACCAGAGCTCAAATGTGTGTAGGCAAAGTTTGTAAAGACTGGAACGATGTTGATGAGTATATGAACGAATGAAACATGCTAGTCTTGAAAAAAAATTGAGGTATTTAGGGGTAGGATATTCTTCAAAAATTTTTGTATTGGTAAGTTTTGCACTAAACCTCATGTCGTGGTAATATATAGAACAGGGAGAAGGTATTGTGAATGTAGATCAGAACTGTATTAACTGTTTGCTTGATAGGTTTGTTAATTTTTTTAATTTAAGTGCTTAAAGTGACGATGTACTAGGATATCTCTAATTATTAAGAAATTCATTGTAATGAACCAAGATGGAACTGCAGGATCACATTCCTATCTCCTGGTAGCAGTAATATTTCCACTTTGGAAACTGCCATAAATATACAGAATATATGGTATTTCTTACATTTGAAAAAGAAGAGGCAGGGAGTTGCTACTTGTTAAAATGTTGATAACATTCATAACCTATTAGAAGAGAGGGTGTTTTATTATAGAGGTAGACTTTGTGGTGGCACCCTGCAAGAGAGAATGCACTAAACATGTTTCTGTTGGCTTTCCTGGTCTTTGCCACTTCTTCTTACCACTCAGCATAAAAACTTTCCCAGGAATAGAGGGTTCCTCATTTTGTTAGGTTTAACAAATTTTATTCTTTTATGGAAAGAGGAGATTGGGGGAGATGAAAGAGGGGTATGTATGTGTCTTTGGGGAGAATCTTGAATAAAAACTTTCTTTATAATAAATCACATGTTGGAACTAAAATCACAGACTCGTATTGTTGCCCCACTAGCAAATAAAGCACAATGGGGATTTATGCTGCTGCTGAGTCTGCCATCTCAAAGAGAAAGGATGGCTGGGAGTTTTCTCCATCTTCCATTTTTGCCTATTTTTGGCTCCTGAAAATGCTCTTTACTGTTGTTGTTGTTGTTGTGCTGTGGTATAGTGGCAGCTCAGTCAGAGCTGCAGGATGCTTTATTAGCAGAGCGACAGAAATAAAAAGTGATTCCTCTCCCAAAGAGCAGAAAGATAAAGGCAGACAGAAGATAGCAGACAGATGCAGTCAGATGAGAGTCTAAAACGAAACAGTAAGAAAATATTGGCTGCTGTGACAGCCAGCAATTCCCAGCAGAATTAACTGCTGTTAGATTTCTTAGCTGTTGCTGTTAAATTAGGAAAATAGCTAAGGAAGGCTTTAGAGCTGATAATCAATTAGCTTTTTTAATTTGTTCCCTCTAAGCATAGAAGGGGAACACAAGCGTCCTTACAATGTGACTTCTTCAAAATGTTACAAAGGGATGAAGATGTGGGTTGACCTGGGGAGGAAATCAGTATTTTTTGATGCTGTTTATTGATAAGTCTGCGCATAAGTGAGCTAGAAATGGTGCTTGCTTTTAGTTTTGTATAAAAGTGTTATACAGTTTGGGAGACTGCTATAGTTTTTTTCTGAGAGTTATAGAAATTTAAAGCAATTAACCTCAAAGTCTTGCTTCATAAATTCATATGGATCTGAAAATTCTTTTCCACTGGAACTCCTAGTGAATGCGGAATGTTTCTACCACACAACTTTTCCTGCAATTTTTCTGTTATCAGTGTCCTAAAGGGATTCAATTGGTTTGCTTATTTTGAAAGAAGCCTATTTTTCTAGCATCCCTTACACCTCCAGCAACCTTCAGAGTTTCTTATCTACCTTTGCAGTTTTCCCTCTGCTGCTGACAGTAATCTTATTATAATCTATTTCAGCCTCTAGAGAATTCTAATGAAATCTCTTCAGTGTGCCTCAGCACACTTGTTAGAAAGGCAGGGTGACTCACATGCAGAAGTTTTTAAGCAGTATTTGAGGAAGGAGAGAACTAGATAATCCGGTGAATTGGCAAGGTTATCACAACAATTGCGTCAATTTTGAACCTGTGAGAAGGAATCAAACGACTGTGGGTTGCTGACTCTTTTGCTGGGCAGTGTGAGATATGATCCCTGCCTCTGCTGAGTATCCTTCATCCAGGAATTTCAGAACACTGCATGGGTGTTCAGCCAAAAGGAACAGAAATAAACATGCAGAACTGAGAGGAAAACATTCGGGGAAGATCTCTGTAACAGACTGAAACTGAGGACCATCATGCAGTGTTGTGTCAAGCCTGCAACAAATTTTCTTGCATTTCTTGATCTTACACTGCTGACTAATTAGGCTTAATGTGTTCAGTGCACTCTGAATGAGGTATTAAGTGCACTGCAGAATATGTTTCAGCTCTTATAACCAATGGAAATAATCCTGTTAAGATGATTTGACCAAGTCCCTGCGTGGCATGCATAGTGTTGGCAGATATTCCAGTATGCTGAATTACATTTCTTTCATACACAGGCATGGTCATATTTTCTTAAATCTCATGAGCAACAAAATGAACAAGGCATCACCTAGAAAAAGATCCTACTTGCTTTCTTCATAGTATTACTATATTTTCATAATTGAAATCCTATCTACTAAACTATATTAATAAATTAAATCAAGCTTAGCAATGTTCCTAAGGGGGAAAAACATTTAGATAATATTCACCAGACATTTATTTAGCCAGTTTATTGACTTATATCCATGTGTCTTCTAACATTCAGAGTATTAGCAATTTCTTTTGCTGTTTAAATTTGATTAGCTCATCCTATTTTCTGTAATAAAATAAAATACCTGTAGTTCCAGGTTCTCAGGCTGCAGAAAAAAACCTTTTATTTTCTCAAGGCTCATCAGTGCTGAATGAGGAGCATTTGTCCTAAATAATTAAGCACACAGGAATTTAAAGTGATTATATTTTCTAAGAGAGAAACAAAATCAGATCTATCTATCTTCTCTTATTTAACATAAATCTATATTCACAGATACGTAGAGATCTTCTAGAGGAGAACAAACTATGATCCTCACTCCCCATCCAGTAAGGACAGTGGAGTATATAAAGCACAAAGGAGAACTTCAATAAACATAACACCAAGCAGGTTCTTACTAAGCTAATGAAAATTCCTTCATGAAATGTTGAAAAGAAATTTATCTTCAATAAAACACGTAGCTTGGCCTTCTTTTCCCATTTCCTGGTCCCATTACTGCTTTGACTATGCCAGTCTCAATCACTATCCTTTCACTGGCATGCAGGTAGCTTTAAAATCATTCATTGACCTGGGATTGTCTCCAGCTCATTTTAGATTATCTCTGAAACAACAAGATTGCATAAATTGAGATACAGACAATAGAAGATTTCTTTTTTTTTTTTTTTGGGGGGGGGAGGGCACAGTAGTGTAGATGAGAGACAGCTTTTTGTTTTTCTAAAGGGAAGAATCAGCTTGGATGAGCCTGAAAGCAAGTACATTTTCAGTGTCTCAGGATGCATGTAATGGCTAATCCACACCCATAGATCTTCTAAAAATATAAATAAAGTGTGGGCACTTCTTCCTCCAGCACTCCATTGCCTCTGCTTAAATCAGTGTGTCATGAGGTTTACATTTAAAAAGCCTCTTAAGCCTATTGCCCAGCAGGAATTTGCTAGTAACTTCAGGAGTGACTGGGGCACATTCTTGCCCCAAACTGTCATTAAATATTATTAAACCAGAGAGTTTTTCAAGCTAACCCTTCTATCTTCATACCACATCTGATTTCATCCCATGGCAATCAAGTTGCCAGATCAATGTCACTTGCAGAGACTTCTAGTGCCTTTCTCATTTTCTCTTCATTTACTTTTGTTCCTTTCTGTAAAGGATAATTTCTACTTTTAGTCATTACTCATCCATAAACAAGTCTCACTTTTTACTAATCTGATTTCATAGTTGTGAAATGAAGACTGCATCATCACTGTAAAAGAATGGAACAGACTGAGCTGGAGATATTAAGATCAGTCTTAGGGGCCTGATTTCAAACTTGTTTAGATCTAGAACTATTGGAAATTGCTTTATTGTGCAAAACATTTTTATGTCCTAAAACACATGTTGTACTGATGAAGCTTATGGTTGCATAACATGCTCCACTCTTTTTCCAGTGACACAGGCAACACTGGATCCATTTCCAGATCCATATCTTATTAATTTCTAGACTGAAATCCATAATGGTTTCCCCTTTAGATATAGAGTCTGAGGTTTCACCCTTAGACTACAAACCATAGAGAGTATGAAGCAGCTATTCCCAGCTTAACAAAATACTAAGAGCTGTTATGTACAAACAATTCAGGCTGAACCAGACATTTGGCATGAAGGATACTCACAGAAAGCTAGATAGGAGGATCCAAGCAATTCTTCCTGCTGTCACCCCTTGCCTCTGCAGTAAATGGCAGAGTTGTAATAGAGTTATAAAACAGAGAGATAACCTTAGAATCACATTTGCAGTGCAGAGAAGGGGCTCCAAAATGTTCTTGGTAGCTCAGTGAGAGACCTTGTCTTGCTTGCAGTTATACTCTCCATTCAACTATCCCCACAGATAACTGTATTTTGCCTTTTAAATCTGGATTATGGCTAAGTCCTGTACAAAGCAGAGACTTTATTAAATATATGAATTTTTTGTTCCAGTCAGCTCGATAGAGGACCTTATGTTCTCTCAAGAAAAGTTCCCACTGCTGGTGACCACCATTTGAAATTCAGTAACTAATTTTGATGTATTTTTCAGTGTTTCTTTCCTCTTCCCCCCCCTCCCCCAGCAATTGTTTCATCTCATTATATTCTCAGTGAGAAAATTCACTGGTCAGCATTAAGCACCAAACCCTGCAGTTCAGATCACAGAAACAGTCAATGTTCCCTGTTTTTGCAAGTGGAAGGGATTGATTTTTGATTGTCCTCGCAGCTTTTTCTCTTCTGTTCTGTTCATGCTATCATAAATCTTCTCCTTAGAAGTGTTTCACTATGTATTGTGACAGTTGTGCTTTCAGAAATGTTTTCAGTTGTCTTTGCAACCATTCTTCAAAGCAGACTGCAGATAAATTGTTCCCTTAGCTTTTGTTGCATCTTTTCTTCTACCTCTTCAAGAAATTAAAATATTTTCTTGCTATTACTCACTCAGAGATCTCCCTGGTTACTGTCGTCTTTATTTAATAAACCCTTTCTTCTTCTCTGCTCTATTTTTAGTTTAGTGAGTCCTATTTTTAACTGTCCTTTATAAAACATGGATCAGCCTCTTTGTTTTTCCTATTATTTTGGGAATTCAGTTTTCTGATTGTATCTAAAAATTAAATAGCTGTTCTTTTGACCATTTAGATTTTACTTCCGGTGCCGTCATTATCTGTCATTTTTTATGACATTCTTTTAGACTATGAGAGGTTTCCTTTCAAATCCAAACCTGGGTTTGAACTAACTTTTCCCTTCAGATTGATGCACTCTTTGAAGCTAAAGGCCCTGCACAGGAGAGCCTGAGGTTTAATGTAGCACAACCATGATTCCTTCCTTTCCTCCTTCATTATTGTTTCAAGCGTGGTAATTTTAGTTTAACGCTATGCCAAGTTCCTGAGGGGAAGATGAGGGGAAGATAAGTACTTTGCACAGTGATCTACTCCTTGAAATTTCTAAAATGCAAGCTACCTGAGTCTTGAATAGCAAAAGGGGCATCATCATGGATCAAAGTTTTAGTAATTGATCATACAAAGCTCCTTAATGAAAAAAGAGAAACACTTCTACATCATAATTTTCTTATAAATGGTATTTCTGGCAGTGTCTGCATCACATATCACATGCATAACATGTTTACCCACCAGTTTTATTAGGTGCAACATTACAGCCTTGCAAACATACCAGCTGCTTAGTGTGAATTTTTTCTCCATGTTGTTCAGATCATCTACTGTCATTTTTTTTTGAATGAGTCCCTATTGGGAGATGGTAATTGCAGCAATTTCAGAGCCTTTCAATCTACAGTTCATTACAAAGCTAGGTGTAGAATTATACATTATGTTACATTGACTGGTAACTGTTTCAAATTCCTCTATCAAAAAAGAAGCAAAAGATGTTGTTGAAGTCTTAGTTGCTGAAGGCTCTCCTGTACAGAACATGTCAGATCTACATTTGGTTTAATGTCAAGAAGAAAAAAATTAGTGGAAAATATAAAGTGCTACAAATGCTAGAAAAAATTAGATTATAATGCATAACATTAGCTGAGAAGATGTCTTTGAATATCATGGGTAATCATCATTCATTAAATGCTGTTTCTTAAGCTGTACAATGTATTTTCTGAGGTATTTCTACCAAATCGAGTGCACATAAATAACTTTTTGTGTTATTTATTCCTCCAAATGTGTGCTGCTTTATCATTTACCTAACAGCCAAGCATTATAAATAATTTCAATCATTTAGCCCTACCAACCTTTCTGCAATAGCTGCCAAAGAATGAAGAAGTCACAGACTTCTTCAAGTGCACTTTAAATAACGTGTGGCAGGCACCAGTGAAGCCACCCTCGTAAAGGTACACACTGTGTGGCTATGCCAGCAACCAGACTATTATTTTAGGCTGAGTAAGCACCACTGGGCTTCATGCTTTGCCTCTGAGGGCCAGAAGTTTCTATATGGTTATCAAAGGTTATAAAGAGAAAGTATCAAAGTATCACACAAAGAAAGTCTCTTCTAAAACACGAGATGCCCTCAAGGTCCCAAATGAAGTTTTTCATTTATGGAAAGTCTTCTCTTTTATTTTATCCTTCCTTCCTTTTTATGTCTCTTTGCTTATCAAGGTCTTGATATGCTTATTATTTATCAATAAAAACTGGTGTCAGCCAAAGTGATTCTTTCAGAGCACTTGGCCACAAAGCACTAGAATGTGCTGCCCCTGACTTTTTGGTCCCCTGAGCTACACCAACAGCAGAAGATACTGCCAGGGTTGAATTAGGGCAGTGTTTAAGTTTTCACTATATGAGGTAAAGGATGAGAGGAATAGGTGTTCTCCCAAATATCAAATTGTTACTGCATTCAACAACACTATTTTGTGCCATTGAGTAAGATGGTGTTGTTGAAGACAGTTGTCTTATAGCGTGTCTCTTATAACTGTACCATCAACTGGTATAGTTACAACTATTATTCTGACTAAAATAGTCAGAGCTGAGGATCTGATCAAAGCAAGGTGTTTTTTTGGCTCACAAAGATCTTAAACGCGCTGAAGCATGTGGTACCAAATGGCACCATTTCCTTCACTGGCTAACTTACTGGATGCAGGGAGACATGAACTCTGTGGCATCTGCCTGAGTGACACTGCTCTGAGACAACACCAGCTTGCTTTCTTCAAGTTGATCCTTTCAATCCTCCAAGTTTTCACACACACACACACACACACACACACACACACACGCAAAAAAAAAAAAAAAAAAAATGGTTTCAGACCCTTCCCTAGAGTCAGACAAGTCCCTTTTCTACCACAGACCTTAAACCTGACCCTTGACTGTCAGTGAAGGAGACAAGAGAGAATTCTGCTGAGATTTCGCTGTCAGCACTGGGGTCCATAGAGAGTAGTGATACATGTTGTCTTTTTGGAGGGAGAGAGTGGAGAGAGAAACCAGTTCATGACGGCTGCAGTCCTCTTCTCCTGGGTTTGCTCTCTGGCACGCTCCTAATGGGAGGTGGTAGTGTATGCACTACCCTGAGCTCCTCCAGCACCTGCTCACAAGAGTTGTGCTGGGGTCATCCATCCCACCTGATTTCAGCAACAATGAAGATCCAGGGCTTCTCCTCATCACAGCAAATGTTTGATGAGAGTTTCATGACTCTTGCTACATTCCCCTCTGCAGGAATACCTTTGATTCTTTTAAAAAAGGACTTTTTTCCTGGATCAGGCAGCAGCTCCAAGCCTCCAGTTCCTGTTGAGCTTGCTGTTCAAGTGACTCTTCAGTGCTGCTTCTCCTGAGTTCAAAACCATTCTGAGAGTTTTGTAAGAAAATGCCTTTTTATGAGAAAAAGCTATTTTTTCCTCTTTGTTCAGGATCCAATCTGTGTTGAAAGCACTGAATTAATTTTTTATTTCTTAGGAAATGTATTGAACTACAACAAAAAAGTTTTAATATTTGATGACTCATTACAGGACTTAGAGATATATCCAGAGCTCATTCAGCTTTCACTCTTGAATGTCCTTCAGTGCAAGGTGCATCAATTTTCTAGTCCTGGAGCTGCCTCTACTCCCAAGAAATTATTTTTCCTTTCACCTTCACTCTTCAAAATTATTTAGATTGGAATAAAGATGAAAACTAAGTGGGTAACAAGAGTCACATACTATAGACCAGGAATTCTCTTTGATTCTCTTTGAAAGCAAAAGCTTTCTCTCTGCAAGATCTTTTCTGGCAAAAGATCTGTTGCTTGTGACCTCGATGTCTGATCTGTACTAGAGGAATGAACTTTTTTATATACATGTTTTCTGCATCATTTCTTGGGACTTGTTTTGTATACTGTGTACCATAACATTCACCTTGGATCCTCTCTCAGAAGGGAGACCTTTTTGAGATCTTCAGAAGCTTCATTTCAGTTTGAAAATACACAAAAATTTGCTTTTCAAAATGATAACACAAAGTATTTATAGAGCCCTAAATGATGTCTCAGAGGAATTCCCTCCTTTGATGCTGAGATTCAAAAAGAGGGCACCACCATATGCTTCCACAAGCACATCAGTTCATAAAAGCTGATTTTTTATTTCTGCGGGGCTGGAGTTCACGAATGTGTGTATGTGTATTCTAAAAACAAAATTTCAAACTAGCAGATACAAAGGGGTAAGCAGGGATTATTACAGCTTCAAGACATGAGAAACAGGGTGCAAGGAGAAAGGAGGATAGGGATGCTTTCAGTTTAAGAGAATGCAAATAATGTGTGCTGATTTCTAGTGGGAGACGAACATGTAATGCCAGATGCTGCCAGGAACCCAAGAGGGGAGGGGATGGAATCAGCCTGCTCTTCTCAGCAGTATCCCTGGTTCCCACCTTTAACTTGACAGTAGAAAGCAGTAAGTGACACTACTGTGGGATAGTCGTGGATAGCACAGAGTGTGGTGAGGGACAGGTGTGTAACAAGAATTGTACTATTGCTGAGTTTATCCTTTGAGCCTCCTAGGGTGCCATCACAGGAACACTTCAGTGACTCAGACTCCTTTCTGTGTGCTGAGGAACCTGATCAAAAGCTTCATAAATCTTGTCACCAGGGATAGGACAGAAGACACAGCGTTCCTGCTCTCCCCTTTTGGAGCAAGAAAGACAAGGAATTAATTCCAAAAGTAGAGCTAAAGTTAGTTACTAACTCTCCAGTCAGAGTTTACTCTTCTGTCCTTATTTGCCCTAGATCTCTACTCCCTAACAGGTATATGTAAATAAGAGGGAAAATATGCCAACACTGTCCCCACTAAAATTTTTCCATTAAAACACAATTTCATTAGAAACCTATTGGTTCACTGGGCTGCCCAGCCTTTGTTCAAAACATCTCAGGCTCTTAATGACTCATGACCAAGGATGTTTACATTTGCACTTCAGAGGAATGTAAAAGAAGCAGATCCATTGTACAAAGCAGCCTTCAACCCACACTGTGGCGCTAGGACATCACTGCTGGCTGGCAACACTTCACACAAGTGGGCAAATGCCAGACAACTAAGATTTTATTTTTTTAAATGGGCTAACAGCTAGAAAGGGGCATAGATGAAAAGAAAAGGGAAAGACAAAAAGGATAGATCATAGGATCATAGAATCATTAAGGTTGGATCTCCAAGATCATCAAGTTCAACTTTTGATGGAATAGCACCGTGCCAACTAAACCATAGCACTGAGTGCCTTGTCATTGTTTCTTGAACACCTCCAGGGATGGTGACCCCACCACCTCCCTAGGTAGCCCATTCCAGTGCCTGACCACAGTTCAGTGAAAAAATTCTTCCTGATGTCCAAACTGAACCTCCCCTGGCACAGCTGGAGGCTATGTCCTCTGGTCCTTTCACTTGTTTCCAGGGAGAAGAGGTCGACCCTCACCTTGCTACAACCTCCTTTTGGGTAGTTGTTTGGAGCTATAAGGTCTCCCCTGAGCCTTTTCTCCAGACTAAACAACCCCAGCTCCCTCAGCTGTTCCTTATGACTTATTCTCTAGATCCTTTACTAGCTCTGTTGTTCTTCAGTGTCTTTCTTGAAGTGAGAGGCCCAGAACTGGACACAGTACTCAAGGTTTGGCCTCACCAGTGTAAGTACAGAGGGACAGTTATCATGACTGATGATCAAATCAGACTCTGATTTCTCTCTCCCCCATTTGTTTTCCCACCACCTGTGTGTTCCGTATGTGGCTCAGTGGACATGGATCTATGTTTGCATCCAGATGATGCAGGGCCAATTAGACACACACTTTTTCAACTGGAAATGTACCACCAAAAAAGTCTTGGCCAAGCACAAATTTAAGTCTAAAATGGCAGTGTCCCACTGCCTGCTTCTAATTTACTGAAGGTGTAAACGTCTGTGCTCTCTCACCGATCACCCTTTGCAGATGGCCTCACACATGAAAACTCTCTTGATTTTGGCTCCCACTTGGATCCCAGGCTTGCACAGCAGAGAGATGCTAAAGGTCACCAGCTGCCTTTAATAAATGAACACACTTAGTAAACTCCCATCAAGCCTACACAGGTGATGTCTCTTGACTTTTCATTATTTGATTGTATTTATTACTCTGGTAAATTCCCAGATGTTTTCTTCAGTGCTTCTGCTGCAGTAAAAATCAGCACTGCTCCTTGGATCTGATTGCCTGTTTCAGTGATGTCCTGTGGAAAACTATCTCACATAGTAAACAGATTAATTTGCTGAAAACCTTCTAACAAATTACAGGCGCTCATGGGCACTGAACACATATATTTTAATGCTTTCAAATAAAAAAGCCTGAGAGAAAGGCCAGGCAAATTGATATACAAAGACCTACAAGTGAATGAGTAATAAGGGACAATATTTAAGGTTTGGAAGTTGGAAAATTGGGTGAGATTTTAGTAGAGAACAGGAAGGTCACAGAAAGAGAGAGATGAAGGTTCAGCTGCGAAGCTGTCGCTTTCTCTTCCTGGACAGGTGTCATTTAAGTCCCAACTGAGTTACGTGGCTCCAGACTGTATGATTTTTTTTCATACTTGATCAAGACCTTAGCCAAGGGCTAGTTTCACCAAGATGTAGTTCACCATGCCCCCTACATAACCTGAAGTCTTTTACTGTTATCTCCCTTTAGTTTTCCATATCTGTTTTGACATCAGCTGCTCTTGTACAATCGAAACTGTAATGAAGCAAGATCTCTTTAGACTACTGTGGAAATCCACAAAATCCATCAAAAAATCTTCTTTGAACATAAAAGGAACGAATTTAAGTTCAGTGAGATCTGACACTGGATTTCTGTAACAGAGTTTGCAGCTGAAATTTCTGTCCTTGACTTCCTCTTTCTATTTCTTAATTTTTACTGTCCTTTGTCCATTCCTCAAGTACAGTCTCTCTTTGATTGATTTCTCAGTTTCTTTATTCTGTTCCTCCCTTTTTTATGTGTAAGAACTCTTCTTTTTGCTGACTCTCTTATGCATTACACTTTCCCCCTCCTGTTTTCCCCTACCCATTTTCTACTTTTTATCATTTTTCTGACACATTTTTCTTTCCTTATCTCAATCCTTCCTGCCCTCACTACTCTGGGGGCTCAACTGTGGCCATCTGGTGACTCTACAGCAAATCCACAAGTGGTTTACAGACATGCAGGGAGGGGACATGTCCCTGTGCTCCCTCCAGCTCAGCCTGAGGGCAGAAAACCCTTATGTTCCCACCTCTCTATATCACTTATCCTTGGGAAAAGCTGAGTAGATGCTGGACTGGGCCCTGGGATTACCTTCCAGCCTGAGCAATGCTCATGTTGAAGAAAGCCCCATTGCCTTTTCCTTGGATTTAGGGCACAGCAGTAACTTGCTTTATGTGAAACTCCATCTAGGGCACGAGGGCAATCAGAACTCATGTTGATATTTAGACCTGCAGTGAATCGATTTCGGTGCTTTTCACAGGTACTGTTGTGTCTTTGGGGAGAGGATCTGTACTGGGAGAGCTGATTTAAAACTTTGCTTCTCCTGCAGTCAAGATCAAATGTCTTGTAACAGGGAACATTTCTTGCCTAAGGGGCTTGGTGGTGTCCTGCTAATAACAATATTCCCTGAGTAGATTTTAACATATTTTTTTTCTTGTTAATTTAAAATTGTTATTTGAAAGTTTCCTTTAATGCATTTAGACATTTCCCTGGATGATCAATTATCTCAATTCATGTAAAGTTCTCATGCGTAAGCATTCCCTGTGATGGCAATAAATGAAATTCAGTAATAAACTCTCATAAATTTATTAAGATCCCACAGCCCCAGATCACCATTGTCAGTTCATATAATGCTTCCCTAGTTACTTAAAAGCTATATTCCATGTCATTATATTTATAATCCCACTTAATATTAGTCCACTTAACAACCTCTCAAACATTTGGAACTGAATTTACAGTCTCTTGTCAGTGCCTCTCTGAGGTTTATTGCAACATTTCCTCTCTAAATGTTTTTGTGGTCTGAGAAAGGATTATTCTCATTGAAATGTCATAAGCTTTGCTCAGCAATTCACCTATTTCTCCCCCCCTTATTCTTTATGCCTCTCTCTTTTTTTCCTCCCACCTCAGGCCCTCATTTATTCTATATACCACTCAAGCTAACCTCTCTTTATGTAGATGATGGCTTTAGGTCCTGGTCGTAAATCTTCAGTGCAAGTAGCCCTAGAACCCGCAGCATCAGGAAACAGTAACTTCTGGAAATGTCATTGCCTTTCTAGTATTATCTGCTGTTATCTCTCATAGAATATGTTTTACATTTCTGCTTTCCACCTCTGCTTTCCACTGACTATTTCTAAAAACACAGTCCGAATCTGTACGATGAAATCCTGCTTTTTTTACGAAACCTCTTCCCCCTGACTGATGACCTCAAGTCAGGTGTGTTGACAGACTGGGGCATGAGTTTCCAGGCTGAAATATATCACCAGTTCTCATCTAGTGTTGCTGGCTCAGTAAAGTCCAGATAGGCTTGCTATTAGAAAAGCCTCTGGGGCGTGCAAGCCCCAGTGAACTGAAGCTGCTGGTTTGTGCTGACACCCTCGGACTTAGGTCAGAGGGCTTCTGAATTTGCCAGGTGAGGTGTGACATGGGTTTTACCCTTTTGTCATGCTTTCTGCTGGCAGCTTATGCAGGAAGTGTCTGCCAAAGTTCCCCCTGTCTGAACAGTTTCCTGGGCAAGCACATAACTTCTCGCCTTTATGGTAATTTTTCTCTCTGTAATGCAGTATGTCAGTATTATATTGTAAAAGCAGCCATCCATTAACATTACAACATTATGTTTTTGCAAGAACTTTTGTAGAAAATCCTCAGGAAACTTGCATTTGTCAAGAACCTGAATGCAGATCGAGGATCTGCTTGCTAGAGCCAAGAAAGGTGGACCGAGATAATTGCTGATCCTGTCTATAATCCGCTCATCCTGGCCCCAGCTTTTTCCAGAGTGACACTGCACTGAACTGCAGGGGTACAGGCTTCCTGTCTTTCACAGCCCTTGCTGCTGGATCAAGCCCAAAGCTGCTGCCCTCCGAGACCTGGCTTTTCTTGTCATGTAGATGACTTTGTCATGAAATAAGTCTTTACTGACAAAACACTCCAGCTTTCGTGGAAACACAGTAGCACACTGTACATGATGTACAGATTGGAAAACAACTCCCGCCTGGCAGGCTGGCAGAGAACGTGAGCGCTGCTGTGCGATCAATACCAGCCTGAGCTTTTTGCAGCTCTGCTTGGTAAGGGGCAGCCAGAAAGCCTCAAAAATCACTGGGATAAAGCCTTTTCCAGTAACACTATTAAGATCAAAACACGTTTTTCTATTTCTCTAGCTGTGTAGAGTTTTAATTAGGACTTTGTGGCCGGGGGTGGTTTTCCTCCCTCACTCGATGCTGTAGGCTCCAAGATAGGTATTTTGTCATATTCCTTGACAAAATGAAATGGTGCCTCAACAAGACAGAACAAAAGGGAAAGGACATATTTTTCAACAGAAGAAAACTAGCCTGTTGATTAATCTCTGCCACCAGTGCAGCGACTCAGGCACAGACACAGACAGCCGCCTCTGGGTGCTGGTATGTGGCCATCCAGCAGCTGCCTGCAAGGTTTTTAATGTGGAATTCTCCCTCCATGCCCCCCTCAAAGGTTGCTTCCTGCTACTGGGGGATAGACACAGGGAATTAAAGGCATTTGTCTCTTGGTTACTTCCATACAAAATCTGAGTCTTTAGCTAAAAATTACAATAAAGGAACATTTATTTAGGACTTCTAGGAGGTTTGGAAATACATCTTGCTCTCCCAGCCCCACTGCATGGGCAACACTCTCTGGCAAGGAGGCCAAACATTTCATTAAGGCTGGAATCACACCAAGCCCTCTGCAGCCTTCTCCAGGGAGTGGTCCTGCAGCCTCAGCTTCCATGTCTGCTCCTGTGGGGATGCTTCTGTTCCCATCTGGCTTGGGCCATCTCCACAAGCAGCAAGCTGGGCTGGAGCTTCTCCAGCAAAGCAAATGGCAGAAGGTGGGCAGAGACAGCACAATCTGGTTCTCTGATCACCTTTTTTGGAGCGTGAAGAAGGGGGGTGTGTGTATGTAATCTGGCTTGTCACATAGACAGTTGTATCACCTGCAACCTATCTATTGATGGAATTACACTGGATTGAAAGGTAAATCTTTTCTGTATATTTAACCTGTAGCATGAGTGATTTTGAAATTTCCTGAAACCCCCTTGGATGTTTTCTTCACATCAGTTGAAATTAGGTGGATGATGATATAATAGTGATCTCTCTGTTTTGTCCTTATGGATGCTACAGAGGGGATTATTTTCTTTTTTGCCTTGGTATTATTATGCTGAGGCTTCAAACAGATGAGTTGCCTGGAAATTCACATTTCTCCAGAAGAACCATTTGGCTCATCACCTGATGGTAGAGAGCGTGGGTTGGCACAATTTCAAAGGAGAAAGCTTATTTTACCAGCAGCAACTGTGTCTTTCATTCAACCTGGAACAGCAGATAGGAAACCAAGGGACTGTTCAAGAAGCAATTCTAGGCAAATTACTATCTGAAATCAGCTTTCAAAGAACTGTGATGAAAAGCAACTATGCTTTTCTTTGAGTTTTTCTATTGCCATTTTTCCCCCTTGTGTTTTGTTGTTGGTTTTGTGTGGGGTTTCTTTTAAAGAAAACTAGAAGGAAACCGACCTTCATTCAGGAGGAAAGTATATTGATTGAGTTTCATGTGTTTCAGATTACTCTTCTCTCTGATTTGTGACCTCCTAGAAGGGCACTTTCCATCACTTTAGTAAGGTGATGTGTCCCATACTTGAAATTTGGGCCTTTTCCATTCCTCAGTGATTTCCTTGGCTTAAAATACACCTTTTTTTCTTATAGTATTATATCTGAAATAAGCTTTTGTTTTGTCTAGAGAGATTCTTTCATTCCTGTAAGTAATTTTTTTTTCTTTAATGTGCAATCATCATCTTGATTCCCTCACAACTTTAATTTTACTGAAAGGAGGACTGTGCCCTGTGGGTACGGCTCTCAGGAGGGGAAGAGGTCACAGGCAGCAAAAGGTACAAAGCACTAACACTGGATAAAGAGTTCCTCTTTTCTCCCAGTTGGTGACCTTTGAAAAGAAAGCAAATGTGATGCATGTGTTGAATGCTGTGCCTTTGCATGTGTATATGTTCCTTTTCCAGTTTATAACATGCCAAAATTTGTAGCAGCAGAAAACAGCAAGGTTTTGAAAAGCAAGGACTGAGGCAGTAACTGCAGTGTACCTAATGTCTAGATTGTATTGTTCTCCACAAGAGATCAATTCTATAGCTTGCTTTTATGGCCTGCTATTGTAATAAATGTCCAAAAAGGGTGCATGGTTCTCTACATTATGGTGCTGGTTGAGTCCACAGAGCCCATCCTGCCCATGGTGGGAGGTTGCAGTTGTGGTGACCCTCGTTTTGTGGTGAACACTTGAACGTGTGTTCTAATGCAGTGACTTTACTGTGCAAAAGTAGGCCAGGACTCAGAGGGACTGTCCTAGGGCCATGGACTGGGCATACCCAGCTCAGGGTTGCTGCACTGCTGAAGGCATGATGGACTCATCTGCTTACTCCTCATCATCCCAGGGTGCTCAGAATCTCTCACAGTTCTTCTGTTGCTGTATATCTCATGATATAGATGTCTGAAATAATCCTATGGCCACATAATGAAGACTGTAATTAAAACATAAAAGCAGCTGTACTGTGTAAGTCAAAAGATCCACCCAGCATCTTCCCTTTAGCTGTGGCCAACAACAGGTTCTTATGAGAGAGCATAAAAAACAGGGCAAATATGAAGTGGTACCTTCCCAGCTACTGTTTTTTTTAAGGGGCTTCCTTAGCCAAAGGTTGCATCCAGACAGCCACATTCCCTCACCACTGGTGAACATTTCTGGTTACATGAATTTATCTCATCCCTTTTTTAATTAATTTGTAAGTTTAACCTCTGCAACCACCAGGAACAGTTAGTTTCACAGTTTAATTAGAGGTGAGGGGAAAAGGTATTTCTTTCTCTTTGTTTTAAGCCCCAATAATTGGGGTGCCTTCTAATTCTCATAGTGGGTGGAAGACTGAGTAATTGTTTCCTGTTTACTTCAGTTATTATCATAAACCTCTATTATCTCCCCTCTCAGCTGTCTCTTCTGCTTAAGAGTCCAAGTCTAATTAGTGTGTCCTCATTTCAGCAAGGATGAAATATAGCTCAAAATAATTGCCATGTGTGATCCTAACACTCTTGTCCAAATCATACCTGCAGTTCTCTGGAGGTTATTGTGCTACTTATAAAACCAATGGACATCTTTATAAGACCTGCTATGAGCGCAAAGGGCATGTACAGGGTGCTCAGAGCAGAAGGATAACACAATGAATGTGTAACACTTTTTCACAAAGTGTCACTGTTGATCAGCTATAATGTCTAACTGAATGTCCTGGTAAAGACTGTGTGCTTTTATGTGTTCAGGAAACTTGCACCTGGCACAGAAATTCCTGAGAAGATGCCAAGTAAACTATGCTTTAATTCTGGTTTCTGAGGAAGGGGAAAAATTAGGAGACACAGACCCTCAATTGGTAAAGTTCAACAGTGGAAGAAGTTCTGTGGTAGTCAGCTGTTTTCTGACACGGTTAAATCCAGCTGCCAAGGAATGGATTGGGTCATCATACATCAAGAGCTAAGATGTTTTGAAATGTATTTCTAAGTACCTGAATATGATTTAAAGCTGTCAAGATTATATAAAACCATACTAGCAAATGAAGCACAGGTACCAGAATGAACGACTTAGATATGCTTCATTTGAACTAGATAAATATCAAAATCCAACCTGCTTGGCTAATTCACAAGGAAAAGGGTTCCATCCTTCCATTATAGTCTTCTCCATGTTAAAGTAAGTTCTTTTCAAACTAATTGTTTAATTTTCCTGTCCATTACAGTATGTAAAAATCTGATAGACACAACTTGCTGTATACGCACTTTAAAATCAATCTATGATTTCATAAGCCAAATTAAGAATTGGATTGTACTGAGTTCAAATGGACTCGGCAATCATGGAACTCCAAAACTGCTGAAATATTCTTTATAGATATCAAGTGAACTGAATTTTTTTTAGATTTCACAAGTAGCCATGGCACTGCAATGTGCTATATATTCAAAATAATCTCAGCAGCCATGACAATTTTTTGATCAATATCACGTACAAAATTCTGTGCAAAACCTGATCAGTGTATGAATTTCTGTTTAGAAGTCACTTTCCCATGTGAAAGTAGTCGTCTCCCACCTGCCATACACAAAACCTGTGTTTTTACTTCCCAGGTGGCTGTTGGGGAGCCATGAGTTTGGGTTCCTCCAGGTACTTGCAGGGCAGTGTCACTATGGTCTCCTGGGCTCCTGTTCCACCTCAGTGTGGGCAGTACCCTTCCAGTTTGTAGAAACTTTAGAGGACTGTTTGGAACTTGAGGAAAATTAGATTTTGAAAAATCTAAATCTTCTGTGAATTAAAACTCCCTGTCTTTACTCAGCTTTAATTCTGAGGCATATTTCAGTTCAGCATTTTGTCTTGTGCAGATATTTAATAACTTTTATAAACCAAAGATTAAAGTTCTGTGATGAGTCCAAAAATTTCAAGTGACATTTAGAATATTTTATGCTGTCTTGGAGAGGGAGGGACGTTCCTGAATGGACATGTGGTATCTTAAAATTATAGAAAATACTAGCTATCACTCAGTTACATAAAGAAAACAACAGGGAAAGATAGCCAAAATAAGCAGAAGTGGAAGAAGTGCCATTTATGAACCCTGACAACTAATGAACGTTCAGATCTTGCAGCTCTACATCTGGAAAAACAGGATGTGAAAAACACGGACAGGCACCTGAAGAGTGATACTCTGCTGGCTTTGTACCTGCTCCTCATGGGGCTCCTGCGCTCAGGCACAAATCAGGCAGCAAGAAGTTGAGTGGCCCATGTGTGAGTGCCCTGACTTTGCCCCCAGTGGTGCTCAGCTCTGGCTACCTGGAGCAGGAGGCATTTTTCAGGCACTTTCTCCACTCTGAGGATCACATTTGCTGGACTTAACCTTGGCACTTCTGAATCATTCTACCTTGCCTTATTTCCTCTTCATCGTCTTGCGCAAATCAAGTGTGGCTTCATCCGTCCGAGTGTGAATTATCTCCCTGCTAGTCAGCAGTGCTTGGAGATCTTGCTACAGCCAGCATCTTTTAAATTGCTTAGTATTTTCCACATTATGAAGGTTATTTGTCCAGTGACTGCCACCTGCTTCCTCCTTATCCTTCTTCTAGGCTAATAAAAAAAACAATACCTATTAATACATTCAAGGAACCTGGTATAGTACTTCCTAGATCTTTAAGAGATATCATGCTACTTGGTTATGGAAAATCAACTTTCAGACTCTTGAAACAGAAAGAGAACTTCCTAGTGCAGCAAAATCAAACATCCAAATGTTCATCCAACAACAATCTAAAAATTTATTCAGACTTTGGGACAGTCTCGCATTACTATTTTCTTCTTTGCTTCTCTAAAAGTGATGTAATGTTCTCTTTTGTCTTCAAATAACTATAGTAACCTTCTTATTCTGGAATCAGGACATATTTCAAAGCACAATTTAAGGAAATGTAAATTTTGATACATCATTGGTGGTGGGCTCTTTCAGCCACCTTTAGGATTCAAAAGACTAGTGCAGGGGGCACCAGTCCTTGATTAGGCTAATCTCCTGAGTAACCTACAGCTGAACACAAAAGCTGCCTCTTGCAAGTAGCTTGAAGGAAAAATCCTGAGTTTTCTGAAGTGTCAGGCTACTCAAGAATGACAGATGGGCAGGCAGAGATGCATTGTTCCTAAGCTCTCTCATCCGGTTGCTTCTTCTTATGAGTACGAAATGAATTTGAAGTGCTACTCAGGAGAAATGAGTTTTACAAACACTAAACATGGGTGTAAGTGATTACCTGGGCTGGGTATTAGCATCAAACAGATACTGATGTGGCAGCAATTTCTTAACTCCTCCCTTCCTTTCGGCTCACCTGGGTATCAAGAAACAAATTATGATACATCAGTGGCTCACTCAAGCCCCATGGAAGTGTCTTCTGTCTTGTTCATGTGACATAATTTATGAAGCTGGTGACCTGCCCCCTCCATTTCTCTTTTATTTTGTTTTTCATGTTTGGAGCATTACAGGTGTGTTGCGTGGTATAACCACTGAGCAAAGCAATAAGGAAGAAAAATATCAAACCCAAGACATAGCAATAGGAAATGCACTTGTCAGGGAGTATAGCCTTAATCTCCAGTGGCTTGTGCTTGCATTGATGTTTGTCAGCATGAAGTGTATGTTCTCATACCTATCTGCGTGATTCCTAGTTGTTTTTATGTCTTTGCTGCATTGTTTTCCCTGCAGCAGTGTGCTCTGGGTAGGTCTGATCCTCTGGCAAGGAGCAGAATCAGAGGCAGTGGGACTGTGTCAGCATAGCAGAAGACATGCTGGGGTGGCAGGATTGTTATCAGCAACTGCTCGCAATGCAGCAAGGCAGCTCTCAAGAGTGCCTGCTGAGTGCCAGGCTCTGAGAAAGCTGCTTCTAATATAATCAAGCAGGCAACAAGGTTTGTAGCTCTTTTAATTACTGGTGATGCAGATTCTGTAATTTTGGAAATCATCTATCCCCTATTAAAAACCAAAAAACCCCAACTGTTCACCAAGTACACACAAAGGTGTAGAAATGGTGATGTGGAACACAAAGTGCTGGAATGTATAGCTTTGATACCTTTTTGTGTGTTAAGGATCATGAACTTCCATGCACTGAGAGGCTAGTTGTCCTTTCTGGGCTTAGTGCAGATCTAGTACAAAGAGAAAAAGAACATCCACTGATTCACTGATCTGGTAAGCAGTAGATTTTTCAGGCAATATCCCCAAAGAGGAAAAGAAGAAAAATATGTCAGTTATTGCATGCTAAAGACAGAGTGCAGAGACAGTAGATCCATCAGACATTCTATGTTCTGCTCCTCATTTCTAACAGCCAAACATATATTAGTATTTTTAAATTTGAACATAAATTTCACTTTCTACTTCAGTTATTTCAAAGAAGTGTCACGGGATAACTCAGTCACTGTGCAGAATCAGTTATATCTTACTATGAAATGCCAAAATCCTGCTGTGTGTCACACCACAGGTGTGACAGGAAACTGGGAAATCAGGCTCACATCGATTTTAAAGGCTCTGTTTAAAGTCACTGTACAACAGTGCTCTTACATAGAGCTTGTGACCCAGCTCCCACAACTAGGTCTTTTCTGGCTTGTGCAGATCACATTAACGTGTGGGTCAGTTGTCTGACCCATTGCTTGAGTGACTGAGGCATCCTTCTGTTGCAGCTGAACTGATGCTTCCATTCCTCATGGTATGCTAAAGGTTCTTCATGAGTAGGTGGGACTCCTCTACAGGCAGAGCACATCTGTACACAGCCCTAAACCAGGCAGGGCAGAAGCCCTGTGGACTTCAGCCTTTCTGCTGCCAGCGTTTGCAGCAGTGACCACTGCGTACCACATTGAAGGGATGCACTGTGCAACTACCTGGCAGCCTCTCCCCACTGCCTTCCCACCTCAGTTCACTTTTCCCTGGGTCCTGCTCATCAAAGACCCATCTTTGGAGGAAAGCAGAATTGAAACACAAATTTTTCCAGGGATTTCCCTGTCAAAATTACTTTGTTTACACAGAGCTGCTCCTTATGTTCAAAATGTATAAGCTGAAGAGCAGCCAGCTCTTCTCTGCAGCTAGCTCTGGCTGAGAATTTGCTTCCTTCCTTTGCAGATCCCCCTGGATCTACTCCATTTCCTCCTGCTCATTGTGCAATTAAGAACTGAAATGGGAATGTGATCATTCAACCCAATACTGAGGTCTCTGCGGACGGGCACTTCATTTCTCTCCTATCTGTTGTAATGGCAAGTCCCCACATCTATTCCCCTGGTGCTCTGCTGTACTGCTCTGTTGAGAAAGCCATTATCCCTCTCAGGGAACAGCTCTGTGGCATGCAGCTGTCAAAGGCCTGAAAAGACAAAAAGCTGTTACTTTTGAAACAAGCAAAAAAAAAAAAAAAAAAAAAAAAAAAAAAAAAAAAAAAAAAAAAAAAAAAAAAAAAGGAAAAACAGTTTTTGGGAACCGCAGCATTTTTCTCAGGGACAGCTGTAAATGGCACTTACTGCATACAAATAGGAGCTAGCGATGATGACAAGAAAGCAACAAATAAACAAATCAACTACAATGCCAAGAAAAAGTGTTACGCTGCCAAGAACATACTTTATCTCTCATTAGCGTAATTATTGCTTAGAGTTTCAACTCCAAATGCCACAAACAATTAAAAAGTTATGTTATGCTTAAATATTTTGACATTTTTTGGCAAGAAGGCAGGTTTAGGGAGAGTAGGGTATGAATTGCATCATCGCTGCCTTGTTCTATAAAGTCATCTCACTCCTTTGAGGAATTACCCTCTTGCACTGATAGGTCGATGGCAGCTAAACCTGATAGAAACCACGTCTGCAGTGGAGGGAGCAGGGGGAGCTGCTGCCAGGCTGCAACACTGCTTGGATTTTTAAGCTGCTGAAAACAGAATCAAGGATTTTCATCAAAGTGAATTTCATGCTAAACTTTTCATTCCCAGGGAAAGGTTGGGAGGGGCACAGGGCTACCGTCTGGTAGGAAAGTTCTTTAGGCTGTTTTTTCTGGATATTGCTTCCTCTACTTCTTTACCCAAACCTTAGTGTATAGAGACAGAGCCTAGGGACCCAGATGGACGGTGAGTAGAAGTTTGATGTCAGCTGAAGGAAGCAAAAGAGCAAGCAGTTGAGACTCCCTCAAGCCAGAGAAAAGAGAGATGACGGCATTTCCCAGTCCTCCTCAGGGCACTGCTCTTAACTGTGTATGAAATTATCTCATATCCCTCCAAATGTAGCCTTATATTTTGGCAGAGAAAAGTCTCCATGAAGACAGTAAGTTTTACCTATCCTGGTCCATTTCATTTAAATAGGAAAATAGACACTGATGTTTTGAGAAGTAATGACATTCCTGAGTTTTTTATTGAACAGCATATTTCTGCCTAAATTAGGCACTTTTTACTCTCAAGAATGGTCCACATTATTTCCTAAACAAATTTAAGGGAGCTTTGCTGGTAACTTTCCTGGGATAAAAGTCCTGAAGCTGACTCAGGCATAATGGATCCACCTTCTGAGAAGTCCCATCAATTAAAAACCAGGTGTGCTGCAGGAAAGTGCTCTGGCAGCAACTCACCATCAGAAGGACCTTTTAGAGTCAACTCTACCCTTGCTTTATTGCAGGAGCCTGCTGGGGCATTACTTTTGGAAATCAATTCTAAAGTGTGACAGATGCTTTCAGCTTAAAGAGCTGTGCAGTGTGGCAGGCACCAAATAGCTGCAGTGGCTTTTGTGGAGCTGGTTGATAGCTGGTGGCTATAATTAGCAGAGCCCTTTATGCAGCTGTCATGTCCCTGAGAGAAATCAATGCTGCAGCACTGTTTTACCTTCCTTGCTTTACCTAGACTGCTGTAAATTGAAATGCAAATGCAGCCACAAAGCGCAGGCTTTGAACCATATTTTATAGAGCTTCACTAATGTATTATAAGGTTTCAGCTGTAGTATAACATGGTGCAGAATAAAGATGTTTGCTCATTTAATTGCCTGGGGAGACCCCAGGGTTGGAAATCTTTATCAGGTTACACAGGTGTTTATCAGGTATGACACAATATCATTTATCCAGCTGGTTGGTTTAGAAGCCCTCCAGAGGTCCCCGTTTCCCTTATTTTGCAGTGGTTCTGTACATGTGGGATGATCATGTTACTTACGAATTCTTTGGTGAACTGGAGGACCCATAAAGCTTAATTGAGCTCCTGTGTGGATTCCCTTACATCTAATAAAGCAAGCGGTGTTTACAATTCTTTCAGGAGAAGCATGTACTGAAAATTCTCCCTTCACATACTTTTCTGTTGTCACAAATCTTAAAGGACCAGAATACCTCTGAGACCTCTGAAGCTTTGATTGAAATTGGTTGTTTAGTACAGCAGTTATTAGACAAGTGCTGACACACCTGCCTGTAAGCAAGCACAGAGAGCGATCATGCAAGCCCAATTACACCATGAAATCTGGTTGAAATATGAAGCTGATGCAGCAGCCTTAGGTGGCAATTTAACAAATGACCGGTTCATGTGGGAAACAGGAGGATGTACATAGGTTTTAATTATACTGATTATGGAATGGTTTTTAATGCATTGCAGCCATGATTTTGTGATAATCAGGCAGTGCAAAGCCATCAGAAGCTCTTAACATTTTCTCATTTATTCTGTGTCACTGGCAAAACAACCTGAGTGTATACGATTCTTTTATAGTAGTCATCACTGGTAAAACACTGAGGACAGCAATATGTGCTACAGGTTTCCTAAATGGGATTAAAATAAGATAGGGATTAGCAGCATGAATTTTATGTGGCATTTTATTTTTTAATGCTTCAATGCCACATATACCTGAAGGCAGGATGAGAGCTGCAGGTGATGAAGTCATCCATGAGTTTAGTGCTGATGATTTCTACTTCTAGAGGGTAGAAGTCTCAGGGTTGTATTTGACCTCTTGTGTAACACTGCAGGAGTATATCCACGCTAACATCCCATGTCAGAAGAGCACAGGAGAACATACCAAGAATGTTAGTTACCAGTGTTTTTTCATAAAACTCTCAACAGTGACAAGTACATGGGGGAAGTTGAGTGGGGAAGTTATTTGAATCTCAGAGGTTGTTGCAAATGATCACTAAAAATTGGATCTAATCCTTGAGAACATAGAAGAGGGACCACATTAGGGAACAGAATCCTCATTAGGGCAGAGACAGATGCATTTCACATCTAGTGAAGGTAGAAACTATGCCTTTTTTCCATATCTTCTTCTGGCACAAGAGGAAATAATCGCACAAAGACTAGGTCAGAGAAGCTAATGAAACACTATGTGGATCCATCTAAAGTACAAGGTATTAAAACAAAACTGACCAAGAGATTAAAGATTATCTTTCAGCTGTGGTCCTTGCTTTTCCCAGCTCGTGCACTGCTTGCTTTCTCAGTGTGCATTTATACAGTTTCATGCAAATTTATCCCCAGGGTTTCCGAACAAGAAATGTGTAGATGACCAGCCATGGTTCATGGCAGAATTGGATGGAAATATTTTGCTCATCTATCTTTCATTTGCCTGCAGTAGCCTTCCCTTCTGACGAAATGCCAAAATGCTGCTTGTAGAATAACAAGTGGAATGTACACTGGAGTTCAAGGCTAAACAAAAAATGTGCCACTGATGGCTGCCGCAGGCTAAAGCTGTTAAAAATGCCACTCAAGCTTCTCCTGTCTTCCTCTGCACATTCATTAGGAGGAATCATCTAGGGGAAGCCACTGGGATTTAATGATCCCAGCCTGATTCCAGCTGATTTAATGGGTAGAGGGGAGGCCAGTGGGAGCAAGCCCTGGAATTACAAGTTTAAAAAGATTATTTGCCCATTCGGTGGCTTGGGGGCTTCTATTGTTCCATCTTACCCACTGACAGCTTTTGCTGGTCTCTGAGATGGAAGATTATGAGGTTCTTTGCCTCTTTTCAGACTGAACTGGGAGTTTGAGAGCTCTGCCCTTATTCTATCTCAAAATGATGACTAAAACGTACTGCTTCCAGTATGCTGCCACCTCTCTGCCCTCTCTGGGATGTTTACACAGAGATGGAAAGGTACAGCATACTTCTGGGAATGGCAGCATGCAGCCAGTTCTGTCCCAGTCAGGCTGCTTAGGAGGGGCAGAGGAAGGGCAGCGAAGAAGACACTTTCTTCTGGTTTTGTTTTGGTTTTTTTGTTTGTTTGTTTGTCTTGGAGTTTTGTTTGGTTTGTTTTGTTGGTTTTGATTGTTTGTTTTAGTTTTGTTGTTTTTCCCCTATGTTTGTTTTAATTAGCAGCCGATAGGAAAAAACTCTGTATGCAATAGTTTCTCCCTTGCTTTCTTAAACTCCCTGGTGCTACCCGTTGGTAGTGCATGGTGTACTAATGCTGGATACAAGACTACAGCAGCTGGGTAAGTAGCATTTTAATATTTCATACATGGTCTGCTTGTCAGAGCTGTTTTCTCTCTTTTCACACTGGTACACCAGCGGTTTCCTTATGTGACAGCTGGAATGTTCCCTCCAGACTACCCTGTATATAGTCACTTCACGCTGCTTCCAGAGCCCAAGCAGCTGGTGGAAATGATCAAGGATGCATTAATCTTCAGCAGAAGGCAAAGCGGGTACACAGTGGAAGGGTGAACTGCTGATCTCTGGATATCTTGCTGTCTTGTCCTCCCCCTGGCTATTTTAGCAGTTCCAGCATCTTTCTGAGGTATACCAACTCTACAGTTCTCTACTGGTTCTTCTTAACAAAACAGATTCCTGCCATGGATCATTTCTGACTAAAGGATTAAGGCACAAGGATGAAATTAAGAAGGAATCAATTTTGATTTTCAAGTCTTCAGATGCATGAAAGTAGTTTTCTTAGCTCTGGAGTCAGGAAAACTGTATCTATGTTATGTGTTTCAGTTGCTTCATCGAGCTGCTGAAGAAAAGAGGCTTCACTCCCTTTGAAGTTTACCCTTCTGAGCTTAGTGCTGGTACAAGCAACTGAAGTGGCAGCTTTGCTCTTTGAAGATGCCTAATTTCTGTCTCAAAGTTTCCTTCATTTTTTCCTTTGGAATCTGATGGAGTTAAGGGAATACAGAGCTAGCGTGAACTCAATATCAGTAAGGCTCTGAAGTCCTGGTAATAAGAACACTGTAATAAGCTGAGTGAAGCACTAGCATCATCATCATCAGGTTTCATCACATCTATCCCTGATGGAAAACACTTTATTTCCTCTGGTCTCTCAATGGAGTGTTGTAGTGTTGGAGGCAACTCCCTTACCATGACTACAGAGGGGTGAGCCTTGTAACTCAGCCCTGGCATTAGGCACATAAAGCCAGATGATGTAAACACTCTACAGCACTCCATCAAATCCATTCAGGCAGCACAATTCCTCTAGCTCCTTGGAGATATGTATCACTGGAGCCATTACATCATATATCCTATATTTTCCATTTACTGCTTCTGTGTTCTTAATTAGCAATTAAATTTACAGCATCATTCTGACCTTGATTATTCAAACTTCTTTATTTAATACAATAGAGACAGATGGAAAAAAAAAAAAAGTTCAGCCTCTCCCAGCCAATTTCATCATTAATTTCATTCATTTCTCATTTTTAATTGCCCTGTTATCTCTCTAGCTCCAATCTCACTCCAGTATATTAAGGGGGAAAAAAACACCCAGACCAACCTTCTGGTTTCTCCTAGCCCCTTTGGCTAACAGTTACTCATTCTAGGAGTTTAATTGCATTTTTAATTAAGGCTGCTACAGCTGTTGGCTCCAAGCCTTTCATCATGCACAGTATTTTTTTAGCATGCAAAGCAGTGCACGGCTGTTCAGCAGAGACAGACTCTCACAGAGGCAGAGGGACAAAGTGGAGCACATAACACTGTCTGCTTTAAGAACCAGGGTAGGGAATATGGAGATGTTAGTTAATTTCTTAGCTGTCTCACATGTTTGGGTTTAATTTAGTCACCTCATCACTGTCTCAGTTCTCTGCCTGTAAAACGTCCTCTCTCTCTGACCAGATAGTGGCACGATTTACCAAAAATACTCAGCGTCCCTGTGCTTCAGTTCAACCAGCCTACCATTAATCAGCAGGATCTTTGACACACACCCTCACACAAGCACCGAACAGTCCTCCCCTGACCCAGCAGTTGCACTCCTGGCATTTGCAGGATGCCAGGATGGCTGTCTTCTCTCACATGTGCCAAGACCCCACATCAGCTGTTTGCCCATATCTGAAACCCCTATGTACTCCACAGAGCCTGAGAACTAATACAGCAACGTGGCTGCCTGTCCCTACCTAAACCTTCCCCTTCCTCTGCATGTTCGTACATCCTTTGTGTGACCCAGGATGGGAGTACACGCTCTCTGCTGTGAACAGAGAGAAGACCCGTTCTGTCTCTGTTGAGTGTTGCAGTTGTACCACCTTAAGCAGAGCAGTCACACCCCATTAATGCCCAGCTAGTCTCGAGGACATTCACCTAGAGGTGGGTTCAGTGATCCACTATTACTTCACTGTATATGACTCATTTCTCTGACCCTGAGTTAACATAAAATCTAGATTTGTGTTGATGGGAGTTGTGTTTAAACGGTTGTAAATGAACACCTTTGACACCGTGGTCATTAAAAATGGCATTATTTCATTTCCAAGAGCACACATATTTTAGCTTTCATATCCTAGCCAAATTCTAACTTGAGTATTTACTTTTTGCATCTCAGACTGGTTTCTGTCATTTTTTCCTGTCAATTACAGTTTTACTTTCTACATTAAATGGTATTTGGTTGCTCCTATGCTGTATATAGTGCCACAGAGGATGAAGCTTTTAGTGTATTTGTATATTTTTAAAACATTTTGAGAAGAAAAGACATCATGAAATGTTCAAGTATAAGAATATCTTATTAGTAATTGATGTACTCTTCCAGCTGTTCTTGGTGGAAGCTCTGTTCATAAAATTCTCTGAGTTTTTCTGATGAAATGTCAGCTGTAAGAACAGTCACTAATTATAATCACAAATGAACCTGAGGTGTCATAATTGCTCTGGCTCCAGATTCAGCAGATTTCACAATGCATTAGAAAAAGATAACCAGCAATATGACTGCAGGGTAATTAGTTCAGTAAAATCAAGATGGACTTCTTGTAAAACAAGCTAATACACCTCATTTATTTCAGCTTCTTCAGGAAAATTTCTTCAGGAAAAAATTAATTACTTACATTTCTCACTGAAAACCAGGAGCTTCTAACCACCACTGAGCCAGGAGCTGACTCGAGCACAACATTTTCAGGGCACCAGTATCAGATCAGGCTCTGAACTCCCTGACCAGGCTCTGAGGAATAACTAGTCTCAAGCTGGAGCTCACAGGTTCCTCCTGTCCTATGGGGAAAATCCCTAAAAAGGAGAAATGGAGCAGCTGCACAGAATAATTCTAGGAATAATACATAAATAAATTTCAAAAAATTATTAACTTTTCAAAGTTATTTTCTAAAGGAAACCTACCACTCTTATATAGCACCCAGCAAGGTTTATTTCTGTGAATCCTGTTAGACGATGTTTGTCCACAAAAAGTGTCAGGAATTAGACTAGTTCCAAATACCAACTTTTCAGTGGCTGTTATTATTCCCTGGAGCCGTTAATACTCCCATGAATAAAGGGACATTTTTCTCAGAGAGAAGGAGTTTCAAAGCCCAAACTCGCAGCAGAATATCAGGATACAAAATGTAAGTCAGGCTTATCCATTCATCACAGCTACTTTTCCTCAGACTGTGTAGACATCAAGCTGCCCTCTTTCTGAAAACTAAGGGTAGCTCTGCTCTGAACCATGAATAAGGCTCAGTGACTGCAAAGCAACAGATTTTCATGACATTTTAGCTCTTCAGACTTGATGCTGCAGAACAGAAACATAAGAGTTGAGCTTGTCTCGCAGGGAGACTTAATATCTGCTGACAGTGCCCTTGAAAGTCTTGCCAGGTCATGCACAAAAGCACTCTAAAAACCACTACAGTACTTCTACACTCAAGCTTAACACCTACCTACATGCTGTTCAGCAGGAATCACAAACCAGCAGGACTCACAAATCAGTCTTTGTGATGTTGTCCAAGATGACAAATCCAGATGACGCGCAAAGAGGTTTAGTTCTGGAACATTTCTGCCTTCTGAGCTGCTTGGACAGGTAGATTACAGTAGTGTTTGTAAGTAAAATTTTTGGCCTCTGTAGCTTTGCGAGATAATTGAGACAGTCAGGTTTAATGATATTCCTTAGAATTTCACCAAGTCACTTTTAGAAGATGTTAATGTGTAATTATTTGTAGATTGCTAGTGATTCATTAATGTAATAATTTCTTTACCGTTCCTTGAGTTTCACTGTATTCACGCTTACTGACACAGACACACACTAAATTTTTTTCAGCTGTTTTCTACTTTTTCTTGTGAAAACCTCATTTTCTAAGTGCTCTTTCTTTTTTTGGTTTTCATTACTTTTTTGTTTGAAAGAGCATTTTAAAATAACTGTTTGAGACAGTGACATGTATTAGAAAATTATAACCCTTGCAGGGTTTTGAAGCACCCTGTGGAGTTTAAAGGAGAACTGTGTCTTCTGCAGAAGGTTACAGGAAGCCTCAAGAGTATTGCTAAAGGATGTTTATAACAGTTCAGAGGTTTTGATAGCAATTTTCAGTAGAACCTTTTGAATGTGTCCATAATTCTCCTGTAACTTTAATAAGGCCTCTTGGGACCATCTTAGCTCACTTTATTTGATGATAGATTTGCTGTGCGCCATTTACTTGAAAGTTTGTGGTCTGAAGGCCAGACTGTTGCATGTCCAAGACCATTCCCTTCACCTTATTTGGGGGATGTTAATGGATCTTAGCATGAGCATAAAAGCAAAAAAGCAAATTAGGTATTATCTATTTGTTTTGAGAAGACACAAATGATGTGTCTGATAAGACTTTCACGGACAAGTGACGGAACCAATTCTCTGGTTTCAGTGGGTGTTGAGCCAGGCTGTTTCCAGAATGGGAGTTTCTTTGCCATTTTTCAGCCTTTGAGTAATCTGTAAACCTCTCTTGGCAGCTACCTGTGCTTTTCATTTTCACTGTCCATCTATTTTTAAATAACCAGACAAATACACTATTGCAGTTCAATTTATTCTTCAATATTGATTTTTTAGACTGACATATGATTTGCTCCCATGACTGTTTGCGATGATAGACCTTTGGAGTCACGAGTTTTTGATACAAGAAACGGCATTGTTTCAACAGCCACATGGTCTGCAAGCCAGGAGGACAGGCAGGCAGGATCACCTGAGCTGCTCACACTGGAAATGATGGCTCTACTTACATGACAAGTCAGTGAAGCTCCACTGTATATGTCCTAATTAGATTTGAAATATCTGAACTCAACACTGTACGGTACAAAATGCGCCAAAATGAGAGATACTGCCTTACCTACCTAATGTAAAAATTGATCCTTTTTTCTTTTTATGCCAGAGTTTAAAGTTAACAGTTTAATTAGGTTAAAGTTTACAGTACAGTCATGTGGGCTGAGGTGTGATTTTTACAGTACATTTCTGGCTAACAAGGGGAACTATTTCTTCTGAAAATCAGAGGTCACGAAGAGAACATATTTCCACCGAATTACATTTCAGTTGGTTTAAATGCAAATCCAGCAGTGGCTGAACACCTGAGAACAAGGTGGACACGGTGGAGGAGAGAGTCAGCTCTGCTCTTCTCAAGGATGGAGGCAAGCACATCAGAAACACAGGTAGGATAAACCATCTACATTGGGCTTGTTTACTTTGATCAGTGCTGGTTAATGATCTGGCCTTGTGCACCTTTACTTCTCATTCCCTTCCCTCCCTCTCACCGCTCAGAGACTGATTTGGGGGGGCATATCTTAGCTGATCAAATGTTAGAAGTAGACTGGAAGAGGAAGAGGAAAGGATCATGGAGGCTTGCCAGCACTACAGCAGGAGTGCACATCATCAGGACACACGGCAAAGAGACCAGGTGGCCAGGGGACACCACAGCCTGCTTGTGTCCCTCTCCTCTCTACAGCTCTCCACCCTGTTCACACACTACACACTGTGTGCTGTAGGTGTACCCAGAGGACATTAAAGCATAGCAATGTCCTGATAACCAGATGAACTAACCAGACAGTTTCTTTAGGAGTCTCTCTTTACTCTTCAGTACCTTTTTCAAAAAACAAGCCTCAATTTGCAAATGGCCTCCACAGGTGGAGGAATGAAATAACTAACCTCATAAGTGATGGCATTATTGTAGACAATGATATAAAATAAACAAGAGTGGTCAGTTGGCATATTTCTACAAAAGCACAGCCATATAAAGATCTTTCATACTAATTAATTTTTTTCTTTATTTATATAGTAAGATTGCAGAATGAAAGAAAATGTTACAATTGCTGAAATTCCACTGCTCTTTATGTGCAGTAAAAGCACTTTATATATAAAAGCATCACTTGCAGAATACAGAGATATTTATAGTAAAATTCTGTACTATCCTTAGCTACAGATGAATAATTTTCCTCACAGATTTACAATACACAACAATACATAGAGAAAAGCAAATGTTAACAAATTATGCTACAGGAATGAGACTGCATCAACTATTTGATTATCTTTTATAGTTAATATAAAGACATACTCTCCTGAAAGCATGCCACAGGGTCATAATTTTCAAAAGAGGAAGGCTATACTCTGGAACTATATACTTCACAAGGACTACAGTCTGCAGAAATGCTAAAATGCACTGAAAAGAGTAACATTTAAATCTAATTATAGACAGATTTTCAAACTCAGCAGACAATATAATTTCCTCTGTAGTTTGGTGAAGCTATTTTTAAAATAGTTTTCTTTATTATTCTATTTTCATAACCAAAACCATTACAGTAGAAAATGATGAGGTGAAAATGCAGTTTTCTGCTTTAACATCAAGCAGAAGAAATATATCTTAGGGAGTTCATTTGGGGGGCTGGAGGGGAGATCTTTTCATTGCTGCAAAGTATCACACCATTTGTCATCAATTATAAAAGAAGTGCCTTGGGAGAAAAGTCACGTAAGTATATTGCGCAGTTGTTTGCAAAAGGATTTGATATATATTTTTCATAAATATTTAATTCTTTAGGATAGTTACATCCAGATTTTCTTTCAGTCTGAACTTCCCAGACGACAGGGAGGATTTATATGATCCTGTGGTAATAGCTCCTTCTGTTCTTCCAAAATAATTTCTATCAATCACAGAATATGAATGGGGATGTCTAAGCAGAAAGAAGCCTGTGGCTAAAAATTTTGGAGTGCCTATCTTCAAGTTTCTGAATTGGTGTTTAGGGAATTAACCACGAGACCCTTGGCTTTGCTAAGCTGTTACAGGTCCTTTAGCGTAATGGTCCCTCACATCTGTTGTCCCCTTTGCCTGTGGAAGTGTCGTACGTAGGCCACATATTGCCATATGGGAGGAGGCAGCACCAGCAGCTGCAGTGTCCCTGTCCTATGTCACATATTTCCACCACACCCTGGACACCACAG
Organism: Empidonax traillii; assembly: GCF_003031625.1. Classification (NCBI taxonomy): domain Eukaryota; kingdom Metazoa; phylum Chordata; class Aves; order Passeriformes; family Tyrannidae; genus Empidonax; species Empidonax traillii. Next base: position 618,519 of record NW_020955700.1, read on the forward strand.
TAAGCCACTCAGGCCAGCTCTGCCAGAGGCCTCGTGCTGAAAGGTAAGAATTGCACACTAAAAGGATTTTTCATCCATTGATATTTAAACTGAAAACAACTGCTGTTCTTTAGTGGGGGAATAATGTTTGGGAGACACTACATCATTATGAGGGGAAGATGTCAAGTAGAAAAGGTTGATGGTGACTGGGATTAGAGCAGTTGGGACATGGATGAATTTTGGACATGCCTTCAGGGATACAAGCATCTAGAAAATCCTGCAAGAATTACTGACAGCTAAAGAGTGTGGCCTGGGAAAGGAACAAGGTAATACCCCACCAGGGGACAAAATTTGCTGGCAGAGGTCAGCTTGGAAATCATCCCTTCCATGTGCTGTAGAAAAAGACGCTTTCCCTACGCTTTGTACACAGACTTATTTGCTGGCAGCAAACAACTGATTCCATCATTGTTTCCTCCTTCATGCAGTGACTTTGGTCACTGGGGATTAGAGGTTTAGGAGACAAGCAAATCCTTCATTAGGCTGCAAAAAAGTACTGCTATCAACTGTACCTATCAACTTCCTAGTGATGTCAGTAGAGGTTTGATGGCACTCCTGACTATTTATGTTATTCAATGCCTCACCCCATCTCATGGTGACCAGGGTTCAAAAAGTTTCATCTGTTTCTATGACTCCATTCTTCAGGTATAAAATGAGGTAAACAGAATTTCCTCACTCAAAGGCTGCTAGAAGATTAAAACACTGAAACTTTCTCTCTTTTCAGTGCTCAAAATCATTAAGCTGTTCAGTAATTATGGCACGCTAATATCATATAATACCTTAGATAAATTTTGTGGCTTAATATATTCGATAATAGCATGAGGTTATAAATATGCAATAAAATATTGAGGGTTTTGTAACTCTGGATGAAATTGCTATGGTTTTGAATAATATGAATAACCATCATCATTTTCATCATGTATGTATATATAACCTCACCCATTCTGTGATTCTTGTCACTATTATTAGCTGGCAAGTAGTACTTTTCTTCTAGGTGCCTTAAACAGTTTGAGGCAAATCAAACTGGTTTTGGCTAGGGGAGACTTGTCTTTACTGGAATTCTGACAGGAGATCATTCAGCCTCTAGCTGCTGGATGAATATTCTGCTTGTCTTCTCATGCTTGTTTCCTTTGTGCAACTGGACTGAGAATCCTTTGAGGACCAAGGGGTCTTTTCAGCATTAACCTAATTACTTATGTGAAGCTTAATGTTTAATATATAACACCATGCATCATTCTTACAGAAATCTTGCTGAAAATATCTTTCATCGCAGTCTGATTCTTCTCTGTTTTAGCTCCTTACAGTGAATTATTGCAATCAAACTCAAATTAACTAAAGAAGAGTATACAACCCATGAGTTCCTTCTCTAAACAATACTTTCCTTTCTGATTCAATAATGGATTTTTGGACATACTGAATTTCATCAGCAGATTCACTATTGCTCATCAACAGTGGTTTGTATTGTTGCAGGTAAATTGCACTCTGTTGATAAAGCTTTTTCAAAAAGAAACATTTTATGTGGTGAGGTAGGCACAAAGCATATGAAACACTTTGTATTTTGTAGATAAACTAGATATGGTAAGACTTTAACTGTAGTGAAACAGAAGATATCAGTAGGATGTGAATGTGATTTATTTGTCCCTACTGACTAGAGATATTAGAAGTTATTCTAATACCCAATAATATTAGGGTTTTCTCCTTCTTCTTTCCTTCTCTGTGCACCGCCTAGACAAATACATCTCTTTACTTAATAAACACAGAATAAAATTAATTGTCAATATGGCAATATGTTGGATTACTATTAACTGTAACTTTATTATTGATCATTAATATTTTTATTGGGTTTATGTTGATGAAGGATATGACATTGACTTGAAAGCAGAGGTTCATCCAAAGCATAAAACCTGGAAGATTGTTCCTATCCACTAAGTTGTATATGTACTGTCTCAAAATTAGTTTCACACCAATTAAATTTCGTTGGAAAGCCTAAGCTAATGGTCAATTCTGCAGCCTGGTTTGATATTTTATCATTAATTGTTTTCACTGAAGTAATGCTTAGGACTTCATCCATGAAGGGACAGCTTGAAAAAATATACATAGTGTTAATTTTATTTCATTTTCCTTTTCATGAAAACATAATCCTAAATTCACTTTATGGGGTGTGTAGTAGAAGAGGACTTTTAACTAGGAGCAAGTGGAAGCATAGGTAGGATTAGTTTAAACAAAAAAGTGGGAGAGGTAGAGAAAACTGGAATGCAGCACAAAATCAGAATCCATAGTTGGCAATGTTCAAAAGTGTTGCAATTGTTAGGTCCCAACCTGATCTTCTCAAAGCATTTAGTAGATCTGTCTTAAAATAATGTGTGAGAGATCAGATGAGAAATGGTGCCACTGTGAGAAATGTTTAGGGTATTTTTCCCCTGGAAACTGGGTTTTTTAGTATTTTATTCTTTATTCCTGGCAAGGTTGAAGACTTGTTTGAAGGATAGCAGGCTGGATTCTGAGAAAAAGATTTCAAGAGGAAGGAAGGAACGATCTTCTAGCATATGTTGTAATTGTTTCCCATATAGGTCTCATGAGTCAGACAGAATAGGATCAGGTCACTGATACTTGCTTTGCCATTACAGCAAGAAAAACAGATTGTGGTGGTGAGGGTGGTGGTGGCGTGGTGTTGTTTTTAAATTACTTCATGCATTTCTAAAAGTACAGGGGGAAAACTGTCAGGTTTTTAACAGGAGTTCTTCTGGACAGACTTATATTTTAAGCCTTTTCTTTAATAGCCTGTAGGCCAGACAGCTTTTATATTTCTCTATCTGTCAAATGTTGTAAGAGTGTACAGTGCAGTCTGACTGAAGTGGATAAAACAATACTAGTATTGTATTACGTTAAAAATTAATCAACCTAATAGTATAAAATCTTAAAGTTGTCTTACTTCACAGAAGTTATTCTCTTGTCCTGTGATATTCTTTCTGTCTAAGTGTATCTTTTCATGGGAGAGTGTAGAATTTGGCCTTGCTGAAATTGTAGTTTTCTTAAACCTTAAAATATCTGACAGCTCAAGATTTGCAAAGGTATCTTGGGCTGAGCGACAAAATTGTTCTTTTGTACATCTAACAGGTTTGTTGGGTTGATTGAAAATCAGTAGGTGATAATAGGACTCAAACTCAATTTTGATTGATGAGTCAGATGACACAGTTCATAAAAAGTAGGACACTGCAGCTTGTGCTCCCTCTAAGTGATAAAAATAAAGAACTAAATTTTCAAAAGATTCAGGTCACTGAAATAGGCTTTGGTATTCATTATAGCAGGTGCATGTGGCAATAGTACCCATGGGCTGTTCCAGACATTGGTTCAACAAGCCAATGAATTGCACTTATTAAAATTTAACACTGTTGAGGCAGAAGGGTTGCCTGGAAAATGAACCTATCCAAACAGCATAGCCAGGTGGGAGTATCACAAATTAGATGGTTTTGCCTGTATTTCCTCATCAGTGAATAGTAACTCCTGCTGACTTCATTGTGGTAATGTGGGCTTTCAGCTATCAGGAACAGATGCTGTGGCTGAGGGTTCCTGGTTCAATATGTTGGTTTGTGCTGCATTACCAGTGAAGAACTATTATACCTCAGAGCTATCGGGACTGACCACTGAAAGAGGTGGATTTGATCAGCAGGAACGATGAGGGAAGGGTGCCTGTTTCAATGCTCACCCCCCACCATGTGCTGTCTGTAAAGCCTGTGCCCAAGGAAGAAGGTTCCCTGGGTTCTCCCTCCTGCTAGGACAGTTGTAGGAAAGTAATGGAGCTTATTCCTCCCTACAGTTAAACATTAAACTCCTTTAAACTGTAGGATTCAACCAGCACAGGAAATACCCGAAGTCAGACGCAAGGGTTGTTTTCAGGTATGTCTGAGTTTCTGGGTTAGAGTGTGTTTTATGAATTAGAGACTGCAAAGATGGGTCTCTCATTAGAATTTAAAATCTCTAGGAGTCTAGAGCCCTGAAAAGCCAAGTTGCTGTACATCCTAGCTATCAGCTATGGCTGCAGCAGAAAAGAGATTCTTTCCCAGAGCTGCAACCCTACCTCTTCCAAGGTCCCTTACTTCATGGGCAGCATCTAGGCAGCATCTGATAGTCATGCCCTGTATGATCCATGTGCAGGCATCCACATGCAGCACCAGACTTCCCTACTTTAGCAAAAGTGTCTTGGCCCAGAGGCACTGTGTAGTTTCCACAAGGTCTCAGATGGGCCAGGATCATTGCAGGCGTCCAGATGCTCACTTACAAATGACAGCTCCAAAAACACCTCCAGTCCCTGGAGCCCAACTGCCCAAGGCAGAGTCAAAGAGCAGATGGTGTCTGTACCAGGCTCCAGCACACTGACCCCAGTGCACGCTGTCCAAGTGTGCACACACAGCCCGGGGCGGGGAGGCCTCAGAGAGCAGTGCTGTGCTGTGTACACATGCTGGCACGCAGGAATGTGAAGTCAAATGGAGCTGAAGCTATTTTGACAAGTTAATGTGACCGTTCTGTGAATGGACAAGAGAGGTGTGTGAGCTTTCAATGAGAATGTCACCATTGCTGGGTCCAAGGTCTGTCTGCCACTGTAACACAAGTTCAACTCAGCTTGTGCATTAAATTGATTATACAAGTACACAAATCCTATGGCAACACAAACTGAATTAAAACAGGTTAAAGGACCTACCAATACTCCTCAATGCCACCGCTAAACTAAGAGACTGGGACTGGGCCTCAGTAAACCAAAATCAGAAGCCACGGAAATACGGCCTAACTACTAGAAAAAGTTATTACAGAGAGACCCTTTAGTGTGTAATCCTTTCTGGGGCTGTGTGTTTAGAAAGTGACCCAGAGAAAGATGGTAGGCTTTGCAGACACTGTCATTTCATGGCTGCCCAAGAACCAGCACAACATCTTGGAGACAAAACCAAGATGGGTCCCAGAGCTGGTAAAATCAGGAAGGACACCTGGACACCCACAGCTGTTTGAGTCCACCTCAGCTACTGCCTTATTTCCCATCATAGCCATCTTTAACAGCAGGCTGCCAAGCAGGGGAAAGAAGTACAAAAAATTCTACAGAGTAGATGGAAGACATATAAAATATTCTGTGAAGCCTTTTTTTCAGTAAAAAGTATGAAGTATATTAACCATTTTTCTTCTTTGGGGTACTTCAAACAAGAGGTTAAAAAGACCAATTCTGCTGGGTGACTGTCATAGGATTTAGGAGGGCAAGGTCACTTTATTTAAAACAGCGAATTTAATGTAATGTTCCAGTAAGGTCATGTTGACATCCTGAATTCTCTGAGCTATTACATTCCTTAGCGTTAACACAATCCTACAAATCACAGGTCATTACCTTTCTACACAGATATGACACAACTTAGAATATAACAGTGAGAAGTTTGAGGAAGCATGCTATATATAAAATTATATAAAAACATACATGCATATACATGGATGTATGTATTTATGTACATATATGCAGCCTTCATCCCCACTGGACCGATACCTCCTAGAAAACCAAGTGTCTTTTTGGATAATGTCATTGGGTAAACCTGATGGTAAGTACACACAAAATTAATTTTTCCATGACATAAAATGATTATCTTCATTAAAAAGTTGCCCACCAGTTATTCTACCTAGACACCAAGATCATTGGTTAAATATGAACACCTATTGCAGCTCTAAGGAAAATTACATTTACGCCAAACAAAGATGACTCACTTAAGAAAGAAATTGTGCCTGACCATGCATATAAACTCTCTTGATTCTAAACACTACAAGTTCATGACGTAAACCTTTCCCTAAATATATCTCCAAACCAGGCACATTCATTCCTTCACTATCACAGATGAGTGGTCTTAACCTTTGTGGACAGTGTTGCACCATGAAGTTAACAGCATGAAATGATTTTTTTAGGAAGTCATTAAATCTCAAGCCTTCCCCCCTACCTCTCAAATAGAATTCAGGCAGGCAGGATGTTGGAAATGGCATGAACTGGATACAGATTTAACTATTTTTCTTCCACAGTAATATTTCTACTCTGACCAGTTTTCTTGGTGATAAATTTTAAAGACCTAAATATTCCATACTAAATAAATAATCTATACTCTCCTATTGCATCTCTCTATCCTTCTGCCACATTAAGATGGGAATGAATCCCCTCTTCAAAGATCACATCTTTTTTTCTATAAATTCAAGCTGCATTGTTTCAAATTCTGTAAGATTTACATTATTTGACCCAAAACTAGATGATTTCTTTTATCCAAAATAGAACACCTTACCCACTGGAAACAGAAAGCATGGCAACCCATCTGACTGTTTCTCAACTTAACTACATTTGTGAAAGTGCCTGTAAGGCTGTGATACTTATAACTTCACATCCTGCCTGCCCACAGGACCATGACATTCAATCAGAGCTAGTAGCCAACTTTATGTTAACTTTTGAAAAGCTCACAAATTGAGTGTTCAGAAACAATTGCTCAAATATATTTATTTATATAACAGGAAATGTATTACGTTCCAGCCTTCACTTAACAGATAAAGCAAATCTTGAAGGATTCTACTTCTCCTCAGTTTCATTTTAAAAAATATTCAGTGGAACAGTTAAATGTGGCAGAAGCATTAATGGAAGTGAATTCAGAGAATCTTACATTTATGGCTATCTTTCTTCATGTACCCATAGTTTAGGATTGATCAGTCAGACTGAAGGACCAATTAGTTCCCTATTGCTATTTAATATTCAGCTGTCCGGGTGACACAGCTTTGATACTGGCTCATGTTCTACCCACATAACTGTTTATTGCCTCCCACACTATCCTGGTTCATCCCACTGTTCCTCAACACCACCTCCTCTGTTCTCTGTACTGTGAGCTCATGCTGTAGGTATGCCAGAGCAGAACAGGTTTGTCAGGACAAGTATTGCCTGGTAACTGATTTTATTTACCCACCTTCTTGGGATTTACGGCTCTTCAACATAGTAAGAGGAAGGTCATTTTCTTCCAAGACTGATGTAAAAGCGTTTGTGATTTGGCCATGAGGCTTCTCATTTGGGAGAAAAAAAAAAAAAAAAGAAAATAAATAATCCTTTCAGTCAGCTGGAAACTTCCTGTGTATATGAGTCACTTTCAGGGTTTCTTTTAGAGCTGAAAATATTTTACAGTCTTGATATTAGTAACACTGCTAAACATGGGTGTTTCCCTTTTCCTCAGACTCATTCCTGCTCACAGACTAGAGCTCAGTGATTACAGCAGCAGAAACCCAGTGTCAAATCTCCTCTTTGGCATATGCCACTCAGCATAGGCTAGTCTCTGGGCAACGAAGCACCGCTGTGAGCTATTCTTGCTTTTCACCGAAGCTACTATTTTTATCTGTTTTCATTTTCATTCACTGGACAGAAGACTAGAGTACAGTGGTCCCCCTCTCTGGTCACTGTCTGCCACCAGGCTGTCCTCTTCCTCTAGCCACCATCTCCTTGTCTTCTGGTGTTTCAAGCCATCCAGTATTTTATTGGAAATGTGTCAGTAAAAAAGATTCTTTTAGTTAACCAAAAATCTCAGAAGAAAACAGACTTGCCATGAACACAAACCCTTTTTACTTCAATTTCGCTTCTCCTAACAGAAGATGTTTGTGATTTACACAGTCGTCAGAGGGCCTTACACTTCTTATGTACAAGAGAGGGTTTTCTCAGCCTCTGGACTACGCTACAGAAGCTGCTATCCCAGGGATGTGATAGGGGAGTTGCCCTATGTCCCCAAGCAGCAGAGTTAGAGAGACTAATAACTTTCTCTGTGGTTTTCTAGCACCCCAAGGGACAACTGTGGTTTCTGTCTCAGTTCTATGGTGGATTAGAGTGTCTGCCTTCTCTTCTACCTTTGTAGACAGCCAACCTGTACTTGCATTTTCTGTAGCTCAGAGGGGAGTTGTGCAATAGAGAGCACCAGTATCTACCAACAGAAGGTTTCTTCACTCTGCTTGCAGCTGGACTTCTCCAGCAGCCACTGAGCGTAGCTCATCATTCATGGTGGATGAATGATGTGACAACTGTGGTACACTTTATTAATAAACTGGATTCATGTTTTGGTGAGAGGGATGATCACAGTAGTGTGAAACTTCTGCTGGGAAAAGACTGTTCTGTAAGAGCCTGCTCCACAACTTCAGTCACTCCCTGCTGAAGCATGTTGGGACTTTCTGTTATACAGTACATAACACTGAATTCAATACACTTGATTAGCCTGATACTTGACAAGCAAAACAATGTGAAAACAGTTATAGCATACTCTAGAATGAAACTGGAATGATGTAATTACATTTAGATATGATATTATCATGGTAAATACATTCACTTAAAGTCAGAAAACTGAATATTAAGACACCTTTCTGCACACCTATCCCAAAGAAATCTGTAATTAAATTACCAGGTATATTAAAGGCTTTGAGTTAAAACATGAACATTAATAATGGTGGCTAAAGCTCAGACTGTTTAGATGTTTGCTTTGGAAGCAAGAAAGTGAATGCTTTGGTGACACAGCTGTGATGCTCTGCCATTGTTTCCCTCAGCCCATGCCTCCAAAAAACTGTGTGGGGAAAAATCAAGTTATAAGAGTAGTGCAGGCTCTGTTCAGCAGACTCCTCTTTTCTCTCAAGCCTAGCAAGCCTCTAAGTAGGAGAGGCTTCTAAAAATGGAGAATGATTGATTCATAAAAATGGAAAACTGAAGGAGGCTGGTAAATAAAACTGTTCAGCTACCCAGCCACAGTTTCCTATGACCACTGAAGAGAGGTGTGTTTGTTCTTAGGCAAACATTTTCTAACCTTTAAACAAATATTTGGCTTGAAGGTTGGGAAAATACTGTTTTATAGCAAAGACATGACCATTCTCTATCAGGAATGCAACTGTACCTACCAGATGTTGCCATAAATTAAAAATTGTATTATGAAACCTACTGTAGCTGGAAAACTGAGTATATTTGATCAAAATGGATCCCAGTATGTCATACCTACTGTTTTAAATGTTTTTTCTATTAGATATAGAGGTACTCAGTCATTTGGAATTTGAGGGGACAAGTGACTAAGTAATTGGATGGAGTTGGTTAAGCATACCAAATCAGTTAATGAGGTTTCCTGACCTCTTTTTCTGTAACAGTGTTTAAATTCATGCTGCCTTAGTGCAATGCAATCAAACATTTGTTTGGAATATTTCCTTCCAAAGCTTGCCTGCATTACACTCTCAGACAGTATAATCAATTTTTATTGCTATTGACTGAGATTGCCTTTTTCCTACACATCACTGGTTTATATTACAAAAATACACTGATGCTGATGAAAGGTGCTAAAGTGGTGGAGTAGGGACGTGACATCTCTGCCTCTGTCTATCCTTTTATCAATTAACTTCTGGATATACAGCATGGATCTTCTTCCGCTGCTCATTTCAAGCCCTCGCCCTAATTTAATTGTGCTGCACTTCTGTTGGGTGCTACAGTTTCTACATTCACCTTGCAACAGTCGAGGAGTTCAGCCATGGGGGAAAACTCTACCTGCCTACTAAAACACCCAAGTGTCCATGGTGCCCACTCCCCAGCTGTATGATGCATAGACACGTGTAGGCCAGCACGTGTGTGCTCCCGGCACGGCATCGAGAGTCTGCCTGCTCGGCCTGTCTCGGATGTACCTGCCACATCCCCCAAGTGCACTGCTGACCAAGCATTCGAGCAGCTGCTTTTCGCATGTATGAACATATTTACATTCTGATCATGAAACAAGCTGGGGGGAGTGTGGGCTGTGTTTAAGTCCCTGGAATGGCTCAGCTATAGCTGCAACGGGGAATGGACCAGGAACTGGATGAGCTGTTTGGGCAGACCAGATTAATCCCACAGTTTCATGTAGCTGTCGTATAATAGGAAATGTTGACACACTGTTTGTCGAGCATGAAACATTATTTTGTGCCTTTCATTTTTCTCTTCTTTTGCCATGGTAGCCCTTACAGCTTAGAGGGGTACCTCAGAGCTTAAGATAGGTTGCTGGATTTTATTTACTCTGTCCAAACTCATTCGCTCAGCCCTAGTAGGGTTCTAATTTACAAGCTACTACTTTGTGACTGTAGTATAGATTGCCATCAGCTGAGAGATAAATGGGAACTGGCAGAACCTTGCGGGATGTGACTTGGGAATTTCCTCTCACCCCTTTACCAGAAGCTGCTTTTATTCACCCTAAGGGTTACTTTAGGAAGCTATAATTTTCACTGATCCTTTTCATCTGGTGGGGAACTTCATCTGGTAAGTTAACTGTGTGGTTGCTGGCCAGAGTTTGAGATGGATGAAGAAAGAAGCATTCAAAGTGAAACTTGCACAGATCTCTGGCTGTGACTATACAGCACGATGGCTGCACAGTGCCTTTGTATTCATCCTGGATGCTGCTTTGAGCGCTAGCTGGGCACTTCACATTAAAAAGTGTCTCCAGGAACCCAGCACAGGAGGAAAGATTCCTTTCGCTTCTATGGAGAGTTGCTGGAGGTCAGCTAGTTTGAACCGCACCCCCAAAAAGGCCCCTTTTTGAGGTTATGGACCTGAGGGAGGACAGTGATGCCTCACATCTGAATTTCTCCTTGAACTCATCACGTCCTGAAACGAATGAAATTCAGCCTCCTGCTTCACACTGCGTCACCTTATTCTGCTTTGAAACGTGAATGAATAAATAAATAGTAATAATAAAACAACTCAGTAGTGGAAGGAATTGCTTGTTTGGGGGGTTTCTTACTGTAGGGGGCGGGGTGCAGCGAGGCAAAGAAATCTCCAGACACTTAGTGAGGAATTGAGAATAAACCGCCACTGCAGCGCGGGGCCGGGGGGCTCCGGATCGGCTTCGCTGAGCGCCAGCGGGGGATCCCCCGCGCTCCCCACGCGTTACTCGGTGACAAGGAACAGAAAAGAGAGAAAGCGCCGGAGCCCTGGCAGCCGGCGGCGGAGGCGTGGGGCGTGTGAGCCGGCGGGACCGGGCGGCTGGCGGCGGCGGCAGGAGCAGCATCAGCAGCAGGAGGCCCTGCCTCCCTCCCTCCCTCCCTCCCTGCCTGCCTCTCTCTCTCCCTCCCTGCCTGCCTCTCTCCCTCCCTCCCTCCCTCTGCCGCGGTACCTGCGCCGCGCGGCCACGTGAGCGCCACATCAGCGCCGCTCCGCGCCTCCAAAGTCAGCCAGCGGCCGCACAGGGGGCAGGCGCCGGCCGCGCTCCTCCTTCCCTTCCCTCTTGTCCCTCGACCCCCGCTACCCCTCGGCATCCCGGCCCGGCCCGGGGCGAAGCCGGCCCCGGCTCGGGAAGATGCTGCAGTCGCTGGCGGGCAGTTCCTGCGTGCGGCTGGTGGAGCAGCACCGCTCCGCCTGGTGCTTCGCCCTGCTGGTGCTGGGCTACCTGCTCTACCTGGTGTTCGGCGCCGTGGTCTTCTCCTCGGTGGAGCTGCCCTACGAGGACCTGCTGCGCCAGGAGCTGGGCAAGCTGAAGCAGCGCTTCCTGGAGGAGCACGCCTGCCTCTCAGAGCAGCAGCTGGAGCAGTTCCTGATGCGGGTGCTGGAGGCCAGCAACTACGGCGTCTCGGTGCTCAGCAACGCCTCGGGAAACTGGAACTGGGACTTCACCTCCTCCCTCTTCTTCGCCAGCACCGTCCTCTCCACCACGGGTAAGGGGAAGGCACCGGAGGCCTTCCGGGGAGGCCCGGACCCCCTCAGGGCCGCCGCGGAGATGGAGGGGCTGGTTTGGGGGCAGCCGGGGCTGTGGGAGGGGGGCCGAGGCCCGCCGGCCCCCGCACGTCCAGGGCCTCGGGGACGGTGCGACCTCCGGCCCTGGGCGTGCGGGGGGCGGCGGCGCTTGGGCTCCCCAGGAATCGTTACTTCCCAGACTCTCGCGTGTGAGAGGCATGTTTTATGTAGGATGCATCACCAGTATTTGAAACCCGCCCTAGTTCAGCGTTAAGAGTCAAGTTGTCAGATCCCCCCCCCCCCCCCCCCTTGAAATCGTGCCCATCTCTTTCTTTGAACTTTTAACTTCTTTTAGGGGTGTCTCCTGTGTGTTTCTTTCAGGCTGAGTTGGGGGGAGAGGGGGAAACTGCTAACCGGAGCCTACTGATGAAGTTAAACTTAAGTTTTATATTTTACTGTCAATTTCCATTTAACGTTTGCATGTAAATAACTGAATGATAATGCTTATTTTCTTCCAAATAGCAGTTTTCAGTGGTGTCTTGAAAAGCTTGAGGAAACATTCATCTGACTATAGTTTTTATAGACACCTATTTTTACAGCAGTCGGGTTTCACATAAGAGCATAGTGGACAGACTTCTCCTAAAGGATGAGTGGAGGCGTTTGTGCTGGGAAGCTGGGCTCTGGTGATTTGAATGCGGCTCACTGAAATAAATAACAAAGGCTTGTCGAATAAGAAAAGCGTTAAAAGAATCACCCTAAAATTTGTCCAACCAGAGGGCTTTGAGTCTTGGCAGTACATTGATACTACTATAAAAGATGCACTGTTTCTTTTTTTTTTTTTTCCCTTCCCTGCCCCCGAGTTAACACTCCTTCTATTATGGGAAATGTAATCAAAATATATTAATAATGTCCTTTAATAATTTGGTTACTTGATCTTTTTTGGTGCTTCCTAACTGATTTCAAACAGGCAACGCTTGTCGTGTAAATATTGCTATAAATAGTTGTCATTGAGTCTAGAGATTAGTGTGTCTGCTTGTTATAAGGAGGTTGTGTTTGTAAAAAGTAAACCAGGGTTATGGGTGTTCATGCAACACCTCCCCCTCTGCATCTTAATAACTAGAGTTAAAGTTTCTGTGAAGAAAGTGACATGCTTGTAACAATTAAATGCTCTCAGTGAATAAATTTGTAAACATTAATCAACATACAGTAATACTGTGAGTGGAAAAAACATGGAATTGTGATAATACTTCAGCACTCAAATTTTTACTTTCCTTTTATTTTTTTCCTTTCAGTAAAACTGTAAAGCACTTTAAACTTAAGGTGCTGAGTTGACCTTATGATTCTTGTTTTCATTCCTAATCAGTTACACTGGCTGGTACTATAAAATGTAAATTATTTTGTCCAAGAGCTATTTTTGTATTCAAATTATTTTTTTCTATTATATAGTAACCCACTGTTTTAAAAGAAAAAGGTATTGAGAAAGGTCCTGCTTTTCTATTCGTTCTTACACAGCGTACTGCATGTAACTCTCTTTTTTTTTTTTTTTTTTTAACCAGACAAATCCAATACACAATCCCTGCAGTTTATTATTTTTAAATCTGGCAATATTGATTTCAGAGATGAATCAATCAAAAAATGTTCACAATGAGGACAGTGGGGGTGGGACTGAGTTCGTAACACCTTAGTACTGCCTTATAATACACAGCTGCATGTTTGAATGTGTTGAAATTCAGTAATGCAGTTCAGGCAGGGATATCTCTTCCCCACTGCTCATCTGCTTGAGGGCAAGGCATAACCTGGCCCTGCATGTGTGGCTGACTTGATCGTAGAGGCCCTACAAGAAAAGAAGATACAAGGTACTGTTGTCCAAATGGAGAACCTAGTAGAGAACTCCACTTAAACAGCATATCCTCAGAAAAGACAGAGGTCTGAAATGCATGAGTTAGCCTTATTTCTGTCAGTTTCATAAACTAAAGTTCATCTAGTCATCATTGATGCAATAGGTCAATATTATAGATCAAATGGTGGTACTTCCTTCTATGTCTAATAGTCCTTTGCGTTATGCCCTTTTTAACAAGATCTGTCCGTTTCTTCTATTATGTATAGTCTTTGGCTGCACTTGATTCCTATCTAATATAAATAACTTGTACAAGGTAGACAAGGATAAATCCAGATCAATATAGTATGACCAACACTTATTCAAATTCTCCCCAGAGCCTGCAGGTTTCTGGGGAGGTACTTTTTTTCCCTCCTAATTATCTCTGCACCTGTGTGAGAAGTATTTCAAGACTCTTGAAATGGCCATGAAAGCGGAAGACAAGCAGTAGAACCTGCCTGGTCACTTCAAACAGCTGTTCAGAAGTGTTTGAACATTCAAAAAATGCTGTACTATTACAAACTGTGCACCTGAAATGCCCTCCCTTTACCAAGTACAGTAAGAACAAAAGCAGAAAAGAGAACTCTGGTACTGGTGGTACCAACTGAGGGTTGCTTCTTGTGCATAAGTGAAATTGCAGGGAGCACCAGGATGTTCCATATGTTCAGCTGACTGAATTTGTCATTCATCATGTAAAAAATGCACACCTACCCCTTGCACAGAGGACAAGGCTTCTTTCATAGCCTTTTAGTTTTCTATATAAAACGTGTAGGGAAAGTGTTTAAATATAGCATCCCTGACTTCACTTGTTCCTTCCTGTCCTTATTATATTCTTTGGCTTCTTACTCACTAGAGAAAATCCTTGAAGAAAGTGATAAAGTCAATTAAGAATTTGGAAAAAAATCATAAATGGAGGGAGTTTGCAGAATAAACACAGTAAAGGCAAGTTGTTACTTGAAAGCAGTTTGTGTTGCTGCACACATGGGCTGTCACAGGACTGTCACAAGCTGCCTGAAGGACGGGCAAACAAAGGGCAGTGAAATGGGCTGGTGTTAAGGCTTCAGCAGACTGTAGAAGTGACGGGCAGCAGGTTTCTCTTCTAAGAACTCTATTCCTCCCTACACAACTTAAGCAGTCACACAGAAGGCCATACAAGCCATGTGTAAGAGAAAACAATTAGGTTGTTAATAATTGACAACATAAACACTAAGACTATACAACTGTGGGCATTTAAATAATGTCTGTCTTGGAAACTCTCTGTGATTATGACCTTATACATATCTATAGTTGTCGCTTGTCTCAGTGTTAGAAATCATCGTGCTGACGCAGTTCTTTCTGGTTGGCTTTTTTTGTGGGGCCATCTGTACTAATGTCTTTTATTTCTAACAATAAAAATCAAGTAATTTTTTGTACTCTTCTGGGTGGTGTTTTCACTACTCTTGGCAATGTCTAAGTTCTTATCCCATATTGGTGCAATATGGAAATACTGCACTACATGAATTGTAAGCAGAATGAAGTAATTGAAGAAATTGATATTGGTTAGTATTGGCTGTGTTGCAAGATATGAAGAGTACAGTGACTTCTTTTTTTGAAGAAAAATAGATATAGAAGGATAGGAGATGCTGATACAGGAACTTGTGCCCTGTATTTTTATGTTTGTTTTTGTAAAGAGTCTTCTCAATGCAAGGATGTCCCATGGCACTTTACGCAAACAGACCATAAGTCTTATTCTGACTGTCCAGCTTTGAGTGTTTTTGCCTTCATCTGAAACACAAACGTGGCTGTAGATCTCACTTAATATTTGCATACCAGAAGGATGCTGAGAAAGATCCTTCTCTGTTGTGATAGGGTTGGCAAGATACCCATTAGAAGGAAGCTAGGATAGGCTTGTCCTAATTTAGGGATTTGCAGAGGAAGGGTGAGAAGTTGCATCTTCTGTGATGGCAGTGCATGTTTTAAATCTTTTGATTAAGGTTAGGTGGTCATTCCTCTGAGACACAATAGTCAAGACAGTAAGAGAAGAGAACTGTTAGTATTCAGCCACTTCCGAAGTGTAATAATTGTCTGCAGGATGGTTCATGCAAAGCAGCATCTTCTCCAGAATTTGGCTTGTACCGGTTTCATTGTTGGTGCTGAGGATGAGTGTATTGTGCTCCACTGCGAGGAATGTCCCCCAAGATCCATGATGTACTCAATTCAGGTTTCTGCTTGCTGTGTTCTGAAGAGAGTACGCAGTAGTTGTAGATAAATGCTGACAGTGGCTGTTAGTTTAAAAGTGCTTGGTTTAAGGGCTAATAAAGAAGCAACATGGTTTTCAGGGTAAGTTTTGCATTCATGTTAAATAACTTATAGGAGTCTTACCAGCAAGCAGTATGAGGAGTTAATGCATATATCATTTGATTCATAAGGAATTCTGTTAGGTCTGACTCTCATAAGCATTGCTGCTGATGACTTGCCAGAGAAAATTAACTGTGCCTTTATTTCTGAAAAGTAACAGGCTGTTACTGTGGTGTTGTGCTGGAGTAAGTGGACATACTGCAAAGGAAAGTTCACTACAGATCTTAACAAATCCATGGAATATGAGGTAGTGCCATGAAAGCATCACAATGGAGCATTGCAAAGACATCATAAGATGTAGTCTCTTACAGTAGAACTCTCAGATAGATGAAACTACCTGGGTCTCTCAAGCCTTATGGAAAAATGTGAATTTGACTTAAATAGGAAGAGGATAGTTCACAGGGGCTTTATGGAAAGCAGATTTTTTTTTTTTTTGTCTCATACTTGAATTCAATGTAAAATGCATATTTTATGTTGCTGCTGTCAGAATATGTGGGCTGTGTCCCTGGTGATGCCTGTAGTATCTCATTAATACACATCGAATAAATACATTTCATAATTCATATCAAATGTATGTCTAGAGACCAGTCATAAGATTCTCCATTGCTTCTTATATGAAAATATAGAAACTTTGTGATGGATTAAACTCAGATTGGTCTCACTCCTGACTCCAGCAGAAAACTGAGGCTTCATTGTACTTTTTCTTTGATAGATTATTTAAATTGGTGTGATGAATGGCAGCTATTCACCAGGGTAAGGATGCCAAGCTCTGGGAACTTTGTTTCTCTTTCAAGAGTTGTTTATGGCTTGAAAACAACATCTACAGGAAAAGGTAATTTGCTGTGGATGATCTCAAAGGCAAAGCAAAGTTGTGCTCAGTCCTGCAACAGAGTGGTTTTTATATTGGAGTACTTCTAAGAAAATCAAAGGAAATCAAAGGATGGTAAGATACGTTGAGAAAGATGCCAGAGAAGAAGGACTACATTGAGTAAGCCAGTGTTTGGATCTGAAGCCAAGTGTTTGAAGGCTACAGGATGTTCTGGGACAGGGTAGTCACAGCTACTGTCCCCGAGGCTGTTGGCCTCCAGATAGATCAGCAGACTGTCCTGGAACCACTTGTATTAAGCAGTATAAACACGAAGTCAAGGAGTCATTCTGTCTGCCTGAGTGCCTGCTTTCTTCTCAGGGAGAATTCCTTTATTTTATACTCCATGGAGCAGCACCGGACTTGCTTCTGTCATATTTCAATCTGGCCCCAGGGTTAAGATGCTGGCTTCTGAGATGTGGGAGGTTTCAACTGAGTTTGACTTAATGTTATTTTCAGGACAAGGATTTGAACCAGGGTTTTCTAGCTGTTTTTAGGAAGAGGAGACTAAAAGACTACTACATCTGGGGAGGTTGTAAAAGAAGATGAGTATGTATGAGCTAATACAGAGAAAGTAGATTGGATGCTTTTGTTATCTCTGCCTTACAACAAAAATCAGGGGAATGTTCAATGAAGTATTAAAAAAAAAAAAAAAAAAAAAAAAAAAAAAAAAAAAAAAAAAAAAAAAAAAAAAAAAAAAAGAACAAACATAAAAATAGGGGCTTAAGTTAAGAAAAAACCCAAACCAATCAATGAATCCACAAAAAACACAAAGCAAAACCTAGCAAATGCACCAAAAAACACAAACCAAAAACCTGTATGTGTCAAAAGCAATGATATAAACTTTTTAGGAAGGATATTAGGCTCTGTGCTTCAGGACGCAAGCCACTCAGTTGCCAGAGCTGACAGTTACAGATTGGTCACTTTATCTCTTGTGTGCCCAGGACAAAGGTCTTGTTTTCTCCATTGAAGCAAGCAATAGAGGGAGGAAATCTGGGTCTGTCATGTCTTGTGTTCCAGGCAGGGTGGTAGTTCCTGGTTTCTCATGGGACTGCAGCAATCAGCTGTGCCAAAATCCTGCTTGCACTTGCTGTAACAAAGGATGTCAAGAGTCACTCTAATCCAATATTTGTGGTTTACGGGCAATGAGGAGTAAAAACCATCTCCTGGCAGAAACGGGATATGGCATGGAATAGCATGTTTAGAGCAGTGCTGGCTGTTCATGGATGGAATGTCTTTCTTACAAAATCTGTCCTCAATTCTTTGTCATGTGGTTCCATTTGCCTTGCTAAATTTAATCAGTGATGAGGAGCTCTCCCAGCAGCTCTCAACAGGTGAAGGGCTGCAGCTGCTGCCTCAGCAGTCCTTCTGTGTTAGGCCTAGGGTAATCCTTCCTGTGCTGAAACGCAAACACCCTCTATCCCTCCCCCCAAAATAAATAAAGTGTAATCACGAAACAAGTCCATTGAACTTAGTGTGATACACAGAGTATAACTGGGATCAGTTACTGGTGTTCTGCCTTGGCCTTATTAATTGACTGTTTTTATTGTAAATGTTTACTTTTACTATTTCTCTGTTTTTTCTTAATTTAGCTGTGTTGCAATTATTTGCTGTTTGTCGTAGATGAATTACATGGTCTCCTGTTGCTCTGTTATTATTTCTAATCACTACTCTGATTTTATTCTATGATATTTACATCTTTATTGAAAGAAAGAGAGTCATCTGCCCCCAAATTACCTTTCATTAAATATTTTCTATTTTAATCCTTTTGTAATGCTGAAATTTTGGTGACTATTCTAGTGACCCGGGCAGATGGAGCTCGTTAGCCCATAAGGCAATCCATCTACGTCCTGAGGACCTCGCTGCCACTGTCCAAGCGTGCTTGGCCCCGGCAGATGAACCTCAGGATTAAAGGGTGGGCTCAGTTCCGCGCACACTGTGTCTCACCTAAAAAAATCCAATGCGCAGGCTGGAAGGTGGAAAGACCTTCCCCGGTTCTTCGTTCGCGAAGAGACTGGCCATTATTATTATTCTAGTGACATCTACAAACCAAATACCAAGCTAAAAATCACGTACATTCTCAGAGCGGGACTTCTGAAACTTAACAATCAATTCCTGACTATTGTTTAGCAGGATTTTCACTTTTATCTGAATGTAATTTAAAAGAAGTCTTCTTTTAAATCTGTTGTTTCTCCTGTTTTCATTTATTTGTTGGCTGGTTTTGTTCTTTCTTTGTTTCACTTTGGCCCAATGCATCATCATTTTAATAATCTGTAGAGTTTTTTTTGGATACAGAAACATCATAATCTATGGAGAAATGTCTACTTTAACCACTCCTCCAGGTTAATTATAAAGTAGGCTGCAAGCTGCTTTGAAACCGTATGAAGACCAAATTATTTTTTTGGCATATGCAGAAGTGGAATTTTAGCAATTTGAGAAAAGTTAGGACTCCTATGACAGTTTGGATGTCTTTAGGATTAAAGAATAGCAATAAGAAGTTTCTCAGGAATTAGCTAACTGAATTCCTACTGTCCCTCTGGTTCTGACATCAGCTGCTTGAGAGTTATGATGTTTGTACAAAATTCAACTGAAGACCTAGTGTAGTTATAGATGTGACCCAGAGGACCTGTGAGAAATGTGTCAGTTCACTTTTTTCACTGAAGAACTTAGCTGAAACAGATTCTTGTGAGGACAAAACAGCAATGTGGTCCTGGTTAAGAGCGGAACTTAAAGAAGTGAATGAAGCAAAGCATTTCAAGTGACTGTGCATCAGGAAAGTGTCAGAGTGCCTCTTGGAAGAACATATGGATTTTCTTTCCTTTGGAAAGAAAAAGATACACATTCATCTCTGAAAAGAGAGTACGTGAACTTCCTTGAAGGAAAAGCACATATGAATCAAAGTAAAACCCCAGCTGTCACCAGACCCCGAATGTTTACTAACTGATGCTTCCTAAGTACTACCATAGTCTAGACTCTAAACTGATTCTGTACCAGTTGTTTAAGCAGCTTCGGAAGTTATCACATCATCTTTGAGGAACTGGGGAAATGCCAATGGGAAAGCAGGGAGATCACTTAGGCGGAATTCCCTAAGGAAGGAGGTTGGGCTGGGAAACAGGTTTTGCCAGTAGAACAAGCCAACCCAGCCTTTTGAGTACTGCTCTGTTTATGTGTGAGAAAGTGAGGCTATGCCCTCTGACAAAGTTTCATACTATTTGCTGGGAGAAACTTTACCAGCAGTATTCTGTCTTTCTCCTAAAAATTCTGAGTCCAGACTGTTGTTACGATTGGATTTTGTGACTTATTTTCTGTGTAGTAGTGGCTGTATGATATTGCTAATTGTAGTGTGTTGAAATGACTGTAAAAGGAATCCTTTGCTCAACTTTACTGAAAATGCTTTTAGGAGCACCTTGCTTATGAGAGAAGGCTGAGAGAATTGGGATTGTTCCGCCTTGAGAAGTGAAGGTTCTGGAATGGCCTATTCCAGTACCTGAAGGGAACCCATAAGAAAGTTAGAGAGGGCCTTTTTATAAGGACATGTAATGATAGGACAAGGGGGAATAGCTTTAAACTGAAAGAGGGTAGGTTTAGGTTGAATATTAGGAAGAGATTCTTTGCTGTGAGGGTGGTGAGGCACTGGCACAGGTTGCCCAGAGAAGTTGTGGCTGCCCCATCCCTATAAGCATTCAAGGCTGGGTTAGATGGGACTTTGAGCAACCTGGTTTAGTGTAAGGTGTCCCTGCCCATGGCGGGGTGGGTTGGAGCGAGATGGTATTTGAGGTCCCTTCCAACCCAAACCATTCTATGATTCTATGAAATACATACTAAAACTACAAGTGTGAGAAGATTTCTCAGCATTAGGAGGCAACGGTGATCTTTCAGGGGACCTCAAATGATGCAGCGCTCAGCAGAATGGGACTTGCGTATGATTTAATTTTAAAATCTGTACTGAATTTTCTGTTAAGTGACACTTGGTCTATTACTTTCTGTGTTATTTTGAAACTACTTGACATACTATGAACACATATTTTACTCGGTCAAGCTTTTAAAATGTGATTGGCAGGCTTAGACATTGCAATGTGCAGTATTAGTGCCAAAGTCCAAAGGCAAACTAGAGTAGGTATCCTCCTTTGTTTACAAGATAGTTTGAAAAGTGGGACATTACTTTAGAGTCACCAAATGCAAACACAGGATCTGATTTCACCTCCTCCCTGATAGGCTGAAATCATACTGTATGTGGCTTTAAAGAAAGCTGAAATGGAGAAATACCCCTTGTGTTCAGGAAGTAGCAACATGTCCAGAGATCTGCTAAAAACTTAAATAGCTTGGTTGTTTAACTCACAGGGACTTCATTATAGAAGCTTATACATCTCCCTTCACAAAAGGGGGAAAGAGCCCTAAAAATTGCTTGTATTTAAGATTAATGTGAGAAGGCCTTGGTATCTCTGCTCTTTATATTATTTGAAGTAGCTATTTTCCCAACTGTGTGCTGTATAAGAATAACACAGACCTTTCCCTTTGAAGCCTACAGCCTAAAGGAAATGAGAAAACTCTAAAGAACTTCTATCTCTTTGTAGAGTTTTGGAAGCTCTAGGCTGTATGATTTACTAATGGACAATTAAATTTTAAACAGTTCACAGCCTGTCTTGTTACTTATTTATAGACATAACATATATTGATGGTTGGACTTGATGATCTTATCTTAGAGTTTTTTTCCAAACTTAACAATTCTATAACTTTATGGCCCTCATGGCTATATTTTTGATAAGTATTGGAATGCTGACTTAGCACCATAGCAAAAATTGATAAGGCTCAAAGATTTATAATTGTTTTACTATTTGAAAGTCCTAGCTACTGTAAACTGTAAGTGGTGCACAGAAAGTAACACAAAATGCTGTAAATAATTTGAATGATTAGTATTTAGCAATGAAATTAGCAATGAAACTCTCTGATGTGAGGATAAGAGGTTGTTTAATTTACTTTTGTGCATTCATACATCTGTTGAAAAATCCAACCTGGCTTGTGGTCCACTGCTGCAACTCTGGTTGGGCAATCAAAGAACCATGAACGCTACATGATACTGCATTGTGTGAATCAAAAATTCACCTTGATAAGAAAATAGGAAATCTAAGGCTGATCTCAGACCTTAGATTTCGGCCTTAGTTTATTACTGAAGATGTTATGCATTGCTATAGTGCAATGATAAGTTTTTATCTTTATTCAGTCATATCAGCTGTAGGTACCTAGTGAAGCCAGCTGAATGTTCAGGTCAGGTTTTCTGGGGCAACATCCTCCTGACAGGATTTTGTACGCTGCTTCAAGGAGAATGTCATTTACACTAGGAGTTCTTACTAGTCATGAATCTCAGCCAAAGCAAAAGATAGAAGCTCTCTCAACATCTCAAACAGATGTTTGAACTCCAGGTTTTAGCCTTGCATTATTCCACGTCCTTAGATGTCATGAGAAAGATGGTGATAATCTTTCACATTTCTGGAACACTTTATCTGAAGATCTTGAAGCATGTGCATACCAGAAACTGCTTTACTGATTAGTGCACTTCTTGTAAGTTCTGCATCTTGTGATATTACAGTGACATTTCCGTATGTATTTTACAAAAGGGTAAACTCAGACAAACAGTGGCGAAAGGTCATGTGTGAACCATCAGTATGGCTGAGAATAGGAGCTTGTGAATTTTTTCTTGCAGTTCTCCACTCCTGCTGCTAGGCAGTGTTCCCATACAATAAGCTGATTTCCTATCCTGCGGGGGCACTTCAGCATGCTTTTATTTTCTTGCTTTGGATGTTCTTTTTTCTTTTCCTTTGGTAATAGTTTTTCTGCTCAGCAATATTAGAGAAAATTGCAGCTACTTGAATAAGGAATTACTGAAGCTATATCAAAGTGTGCAATGCACATTTCTGTATCTTTCCTTCAGTGTAGATTCCAGAAATATTGCCTCTCCCTTCTAGGGAATTGTTCAGTTGTGTACTCTGCGTAGCAAATGAACTACACGCCAGTTAATACAGCCCACGTAACTGACCAAATACATGAGTAGCCTTTTTGAGAAGAAGGCAGTATTTGCTCTGCTTTAGTATGTTGGATGCCTTTCTTTGCCTGTTAAATGTTTGCTCAGGGTGTTGTAAAACAAAATGGGCAGAGCCTACCTAACAGCTTTGCCAGCGGTAGGAAGATGTCTTGGATTCCTGATTCTCACCTGTGGTCCAACCCTGTGCTAGGTCTGTTGCCAGCTGAACCACAACAGTAAGCCAAGTCAGTTTGTCAGACTGGAAGAAACATTCATTTCCTGGTGGATTAGTTTGCTCTGAGTTATTGCATACAGGTAAACTGCAACCAATGCAAAAGGGGGTAGATACACAGAGCAATTTTTTTCCTAGCAGTAACTCTGGGTTTAGGTTAGGTGTTTCATGTAGCAACTTGGGAAAACACAGGAAGAGTCAAAAATGTACGGACAAATTAACAACAGATAGGAGCTGGCAACCTAAGAACATGTTTCCTGTAATGATAATGTATCTGACAATTGCTGCCTGTCCTTTGTAAAGGAGCATTATTTCAAGCAGGATTAAAGTGTCAGCTAGCAAAGCTAAAGAACTTAAGAGCTTTGTTAATGTAGATGTCACCACTAAAATGTTTTTATCCCATGCATCCCAGGTGCACACATCTCAAAGGGAACCTTATTTTTTCCTGCTGGGTAACTAGTGTTATGTGATAAATTGCATTGTCTTTGAAGTTTATGAGGAAGTAATGCAGTCATACCACTGTAACTAGTTTACAAATTCTGATAATTCAAAAATTACAAGAAACTGGATGCATTCATAGGACCTGACACTTGCAAAGAAATCTATCCCTTGTCAAGTTGTGTTAACTATCAATTTACACATTGCTGCCCAGGCTCATTGATGAATCTTATCTTGCAATTACCACCAATTTTACATTCCTCTTCCCTTTTATTGAAGTCTGAGAGACACCATATACAGCATCCTGTTTTCCTTATAGAGTCACAGGTCATATCAATCCAGGCTTTTTCATGTTGTTTATGGTTTGCAAATGTAAGCAGGAGGTGTTGAACATGAAACCTCAGTGTGATTCAGTCTTGGTAAGCATTTTTGATATGTGTGCTGCCTTACTAGAAAGGGATTTAAGGAAATGGGACCCAAAATCATTGGTCAGTTTTGATGGTCTTTTACTGACATGGTGGGTACAGAATTGTGACTGGAGAGCTGGAGTATTTTTTGATTGATTGTCATACTGATTTAATGTTGCCTGCTTTTGTTTTATGCAGGGCTGTCTTATTCCATCCTGAGATATTAGAATTATATATTTTCACTAGGAAAATCATCCTATAGTTGTAAGACTTTCTGGAATTGTCAGCTATCCCACCAAGAGACATTTTTCTAACAAACTGAAGAGAGGTTCATTGTTTTAAAACAAATTGCCATAAAACTAAAGAGATACTGTGTGGTTTTCAAACACTGTATTAAAGTTGCTCTGTGTGTGTCTTTTTTGCTGGCTAAATGTCTTGTATATGTATTTTACCTTAAATGCTACATCCTTATTTATTTCTAAATAACTTCTAGATAAACAAAATCCTCTACATTTCATCTGATTGTGAACATAAATAGTATGTGCAACTACAGTGCTGTTCTTTTCTTTTCCCTTTATTTCTTGGTAGGATATACAGTTGTGATTATCCTGGGTATCCTGATTCCAGTGTAACAAATCAAGTTTATGTTTCCTGCAATTAGTATTTGCTGTGTGGGCTGCCCTAAACATGTGAATGATTGAATATGACTAGTGTATCTATAAAGTTTGTTTATAGTTCAGTAAACTAGTTCTCACAAGAGTTGAAGTATTTCCCCACTGAGTTTTGCAAATTCATGTTCTATTTTGAGCTTGAAATTGTGATTATATTCAGGTGGGCTGTATTCAGATGGCAGAACATCATCAAGCCTCATATTTAGGACTGTGACTGAGAGTTTAGAGTAAGCCATCGCATCTTTCAAACTATCTCACTTTGGCCCTTGTGTAAATATTGTCTCCTAATCTATCTTAACTATTGTTTTTAAGTTAGAAATTACTATTCCAGATGGAATATAGTCCTTTCAGGAGAGGCTGAGGGAGATGGGGTTGTTTAATCTGGAGGAGGCTCAGGGGTGACCTCATCACTCTCTACAACTACCTGAGAGGAGATTGTAGCCAGGTGGGGGTCGGTCTCTTCTCCCAGGCAACTATCAGTAAGACAAGAGGGCATGGTCTTAAGCTCTGCCAGGGGAGGTTTAGGTTGGATATTAGGAAGAAATTCTTTACAGGGAGATTAATCAGGCAGTGGAACGGGCTGCCCGGGGAAGTGGTGGATTATCCATCCCTGGAGGTTTTTAAGATGAGACTGGATGTGGCACTTAGTGCCATGGTCTAATAACCACAGTGGTAGTGGATCAAGGGTTGGACTTGATCTCAGAGCTTCTTTCCAACCCAGCTGATTCTGTGATTCTATGAATATGCTGTTTGTAAAAGTGGAGTGTGTTGCACTTCAGTTCTGTGCATTTTTATTAGTTGCTTTAGTGATTTTTTTTACTGTCTGTTCTGCTTCTGTTTTGCTTTGCGTGCTGTTGAATTCTTCATGTTACTGAGAATAGGTATTAAAACAGAAGACAATAATAGGATTTATTCACTTGCAAATGCATTATCATGTCTGATTGATTTACATATGGAATATTGAAATATCTTACAAAGATAGGGAAGGACTATGTGTCTTCCTCTGCCAAACAAGACAGCTGATGCTAGTAATTTCCCTGAGTTCCACATGTCAAATCGATAACAAGATTAGATGTAAATATTTCTGTTCCCCTGCTGCCTCTAGTAGATAACGCTTTCTTTCACATGAAGCTGCATTTTTATGCGAAGATGCTGCTTACAGATTTGATTTTAACTCCACAGCATGAAATGGCCTAATTTTTTAATGTTGTGTTATAATTCCTTACTGCCCACAATACAAGCTTCATTCACTGTTTTCATGCTCAGTTCTTTCTGATGGTGCAATAAAGCAATTTTTGTTTCAAAGTGGAGGTGGGAAGCATACTAATTTGCAGCTGGTAGTTTCTTTTTATTTCCAGATGGTAGGAAGAAAAACTGTGGCTCATTTCAATGTAAGAAATGATAACAAGACTAGATAGGTATTCTTCACGAATTGGATATGTGATTAAAACCCTGCAGTAAGTGCCACTGCAACACATTCAAAGCTTTTGACACGTCCAGGGGTACATTTGGGAAGGTAACAGGTGCGAATTATAAATTTTTAGAAACCTCCTTCTAATGAACTGTACCAGGCTTCAAGCAGAGTACCACAGTGCACAGGTGCTGGGTTCAGCAGTGGCAGCTGGCTCATCCCTGTGGTACACCGTGCATACACGAGGTCTTTCAAGTTGTAGAAGGCAGAAGTAATTGATAGAACTTTAAAACCTGTTACAAGAAAATTGGAAGGGGTGTGGAAAGACAAAGTTGCAGCATGAAATGAATTCATGGTTCCAGACCTTTTCTGGAAAAAAAAAGCTGTACCTTCTCCCAGTCTCTTCAAAAAGTGTGTGTCCTCGGAGCTTCACTGTGAGTTAGATGCTATATATGTCTTAGCTGCTAAAAAGAGTTTTTCCATAGGTACAGACTGCTGTAACTGAAGACAAAAATCTGGATATGTAAAATATTTTGTGAAAGATATATCATCTTTATGCTGCAGTCAAGGTGAAAGTCTCACCATGCCTTTTACCAAAGAAATGAGAAGAACAATATCAAGCTACTGGTTAAATCTAGTCAATGATGACATTTTCTCTTTGCCAAAATATTGTCCACGTTAATTTTTTTTCCTATTTCAAATATTTCAGGATGTGATTCTCGGGATCTGCAGTTCTGTGAACTGCAGAAAGGCTTGTACCTGCCCTGGTTTCAGCTGGGATAGAGTTCATTTTCTTTTTGGTAGCTGGTACAGTGCTGTGTTCTGGATTGAGGATGAGGATGAGAATAGTGTTGCTAGCACACTGTTATTTTAGTTGTTGCCCAGTAGAGCTTACTCTAAACCAAGGACTTTTCAGTTTCCGATGGTCTGCCAATGAGCGGTTACACAAGAAGCTGTGAGGGAGACAGCTCGGACAGCTGACCCCAACTGGCCAAAGGGATATTCCATATCACAGAACACCATGCTCAGTGTATAATATTGTACATCACTTGCCTGTCTTGGTTTTTATTTGTTTCTCTCTCCTCTGGATTATTATTTTTGTTGTTATTATTTCTATTATTATTATTATTATTATTATTATTATTATTATTATTATTATTATTATTATTATATTTTAATTATTTTCTATTATTAAACTTTTCTTATCTCAACCCCTAAATTTTATTGTTGTTCTTAATTCTACTCCCCACCATGAGGGAGGAGTGAGCAAAGGGCTGCATGATACTTAGTTGCTGTCTGGGGTTAAACCATGAGTGTTGTCATATACCCTTGAATACCTTGAAGCTGGTGTTGAAGTTCTTAGGAAGGTTTTTAAAGAACCTATTTCTTTGATTGCTTGTTAATCTTCATGATCATTGGCTTTAAAAATGCATTATTGCAGGCACGTTTTTTAATTCATGCTGCTGAACATACCAAAGATGAGTGCAAAAACCCTTAACAAAAGACCAGCACAAAGCCTCATCTTGTTTTCTAAAGTTTGAGAGGTCTAGAAATAAAACTTTCCTGATAAAACTAATTCACATTTCTCTTTTATCAAATTTAAGTTTCTGAGACTTACGTAGCTTGTTATATTAGGAAACATTCATAATGAAGTAGTCTGTTGGTGGAGCCCCTACTTTGGTACAGATTTTTTGACCATCTGTTGCCTAGCAGGCAAGTAAACCAATAAAAGAATAATTGGAATATTCCTGGCTGAATTCTCAGAGGAGCCCTCAGGAAGTCTCACCTTTCTTTTGACCTGTTGGTTGGGTTTTATTCAACAGACTTTTGTAATTTTTACTTTTTTTCTCTCCATTGCAAAATGAATCTGAGATAACAGAAAATAACTGTAGAAACAAGATAACAGTTTCTTTATTTATGCTAAATCTTTGCTAGAAGCAGATCTAAAGATGTGTTTTAGATAGGTATTTTTGTGTATTGGATAGGTATTTCTAGAAATGTGCTGTTATAGAGAGGTCTGTGGGGGAAGAAATAGCCCAACACCAGTTGGATCCTGGTTTGATGGCAGTTTAACCCTTATAGGATCTTAAATCCAGGATGACACTGAGGAACCAATTTCTAGTATAAAAACTTCAAGTTTAAAAAAAAAGTGCTGTTAGCTTTTAAAAAATAATGAACCTGAATGGCAAACCCAGAAATTCGTGTATATCTTTTGAATATCATCTATGATAGAAGTAAAGCCTGAATGCTTTGCCACAGAGGTTTAGCAGACCTCTGCCTGCTGAAATCACTCCTTGAACAACACTGAGAACAGGAATTCTTTAATGACACATCATTTCAAAAAACATGACTGAGGTTGTCAGGGCCCTGTGGGAGTATGGGTCCAACCCTCAAGAGCGTCATGTCAGGCTGAAAGTTTAGCGTGTTGCAAACAAAAGGAGCTTCTCACTGGACAGTCTGGTAGGAGCTGTGTAGCTTACAGGCAGAGTTTGAGAAATCTGCTCTTGCATGATAAGTGGGAAAGCTTTGCCTGCCAGCTGAGTGCCTGGGGAACCCAAGTGCTTCCTGAGGAGAGTGTGTCCTTTCTGAAGGCATATTTGCTAGCCCTGGGATGGAGTATGTGCCTCACCTGGAGACAGTCCACCACCCTGTCTAACATGTGGTAGGAATCTTTCTGGTTGGCAAGAAACGTGTGCTTTCATGTAGACTGTGCTGGAAGGGTCTGATAGTACCCTTGGGTTGATAATACCTGTTTCACTCATACATAATGTATCCAGGCAGGATTAGCAAGATCTGGTGTGGGCAGTGGCATGAAAGAATGCTATCGTTTTGCAGTTGAAGTTACTATCTTTTGAGCTGTATTTCTCTCCGATACTTTTGTTGAGAAGAGATAATACTGCACCAAACACTCACTGATAATCATCTCAGTTGTGAACGGGACAGACTAATTTCTGTACTTAAAATTTTATCAACATTTAGTTCCTGTGCAGTGGATTCTGTCTACTCTTTTGCTACTCTGGTAATGAGTACTTCGTTATACGCACCCCCCACACCCCTCCCCGGATCTCAACTGCTGATACGGGAATGACTTCATCATTAGCATCGCTGTTACAGGGTTGTAATGTTATTCACTTACTTCATTACATAGTTACTGTGGGTAAATACTGTCGAAACCAGCAGTCGCTGTAAATGAACAAAATGTTACTGCTTGCTGCCATTCCATACACCCATCAGACTGTAGCCTCTGCCTCTGATGCACTTTACTTTGGTTGATGGTGTAAGCAAGACATGGATGATCTCTGTGACGAGAGGTAGTGTAGAACAGTATGGGGAGCTGTGCAGTTTAGCCACTCTGGCTGAGCTCTGCAAGTGGAGGAGGTGATGCCAGAGAAGAGCTGCTAACTTCAGCTTTGAACTCTGAAGGCAGCTGAAGTTTGCCAGATTTCTTGGCCCTGCAGTAGTGTTTTGGTTCAGATCAAGAGTACACTACAAATCATTTCCACTTCCCAGTTTGGTTCACACTTATGGAGCATACAGGCTGGACTTCTTTTCGATTAAACAACCTGAAGCAGGCACTCTCAGAGGGCAATTAAGGGTACCTCAATGAAGGGTACTGGGCATCCAGTCTTTGCAAACAGAGTAGAGCAAATCTGAAGCAAACTCTGGCTTCCCTAAATATAATGATGGATTTAGGTCCATGTGCCAAGTATTCCACTTTATGGATCAACATTTACTGTGCTATAATAGTGATGTAAACAAGACAACCATGCCATTCTTTTTATTCCTTTTTTTTTTTTTTTTTCCCCGTGGCTATACATTGCATTCCAATGGTCAAAATAATTGATTCTTGGCAAGAATTGGCAGATACTTGATCCTTTAAGTAATATGATCAAATACTGCTTTTTTTCATTACATTCAGATAAGATTTTTAGAATTAAGATCTCAGCTCCTGTTTAAACTATTTTTATGTTTTAAAGAACTAGTTTTGCCGACAGGCCAAATGCAAAAAAACATTTTCTTCATTGTGACATCTTGTAATTTCTCCTACTGCCTCTGTGGTATGTGAAGGGTATCAAAAATGATCATGTTTTGAATAGAAAATTACCATCTATAAATATGTAATTTCAAGGGTCCCTCTGCACTGACCGCATCTTTTCTCTTGCTGATTGAAATGACAAGAAGGTATTTGTACTTCTTTATGTTTTCTCACTTCAATTTGATTGAAAAATGGTTTTAACATTCATTTTTATATTACTGTTTAGGGATCATGAGAGCAGCTAACTCGCAGGTGGAGTGAAACAAAGCTATTTTTCAACAGTCTTCAAGAATGTGATTTTTTTTCTATTTTGAAAATCATGCTTTTATTTTAATCTCTACATGAAAGAAAAGTATAATAAATCATATGAAAGTATGTCAGAATTTGAAGAAGTAAATGAAAAGTTATTTGTAATTCATCCTAAAAATTTAAGATGACAGCAGTTTCTTCTGCTGCATAATTGGTACAGAAAAAAAGTGGAATTGGAAAGACATGCCCAGGCCACAACATTAATATTCCCACCTCCTATGCCTCATTTTTATATACAAAGGTGCACACAACCTGAATATAGTACAGGGTACAGAAATTTCTTCCTGAACAGATAATTCTCCAGCATTGGCAGTGAGGTTGGAACAAAGGCAACAACCATCTTAATGCATTTCCTAGCTGAGAAGAAAATATTTCTTGGAGATCATGGAAATGGGTTAATGGTAAACATGAATAATATAAGGATTTCTGTGCCATAATTTTGCAATTATTAGATGTTTTTTGGAACTTGGGAGTTCCCAGGACTACTAAGTTGCAGAAGGGGACAGCATGTATCACTCTAGAAAACTGGAAATGGACTTACAATAGCAAAAGAAGATACAGAAGTAGTTCTTATTATAAACAAATGGTACTGTAATTTTTCTCTAGTTATGAAAATGAATAGATATGTAATGTATGGTTTTATTTTGATCCCACTTTTTAAACTCATTTGAATAGACTTAATAACTAAAATAACTGAAAATAATATAAACAGTGGTGCGAATTATTGTGGGATGTATAAAATACTTTCATATCAGTTTTAGTTTAGTTTTATATCCTTATGTATTAAGTTCTAAATGGTTATTACATTTGTTTTAAAAATTATATAAAAATTTTTGTTAAATACTAAATTTTTAACGTGTTTCCATGCAGATAATTATTCTATTACTATAGAAGTGGTTTTCCGCCAGAAGTACCACTCTGTGCAAAGGTCGCAGTCAGTGAGAGCCTTTGCTGTCTCCTCATGTTGGGCTCCTGGAGAAAGCAGTGAGTTGGGATGGGCTTATTTCAGGAAAGGGGATGACTCTTCAGAGGACTAAGAACATAGTAGGAAGTTGGAAGCATTAATTGTGCTCCCAGTGTATGTTGAATTTATCTTTTTTTTTATTAATAGTTGCCGTGTTTTTTAAATGTGAATGTGTTACATGTCCATACATAGCTACACCCCCTTTCACACCAGTTATTTAAGCAGAACCAGAATATATAAGAACAGGTATTGAACATACCAAATGTCAGACTATAGAGTGAGCTGGCTTTCTCAGTGTATTCACACAAATATGAAAAAAGTGTGGCAGTATCCCTTGTCCTCATACAAACCTTTTCCCCTTTTCATTAGCATTCCCTTTTTCCAACATCTGTGGATGCAGATTCTAGCTAGGTTTCTTTGGGGAGCTGAAATATTGCTTCCTGTGCATGAACAGATGTGCCAGACTTCATATGCTTTGCAAGATATAAGTGTTCTGACGTACAGCTGTTCTGGTAGAAATTGATTTTGAAACTGGTTTTGAATACAGAGGCCAATATATTCATGCCTTGTTTCTTTGATTTAGATATTGCTGACAGTCAGCCAAATTACTCACACAACCTTATTACTAAACTGACTGTGTTAAAAGACATTTCAACCTTTCTTGGTGCAGTAGGTCACGTTTGTGAGCTGATTAGATGAATCATATATGAAATATGCTGGTCCTTTCCAGGGCGACTCCAAACCTAGCTAGCAGAACATTGATTCTGAGGAATCAGTAGTCTTCAGCTTTGATAACTAATGGTAGCAGGGAACAGTCTCAGAAGAAATCAAAACCATGTACCATTAGTAGATACATGTAAATCACTGTGTTGGAATCTCTTTGGGGTTTGTTTTTGTGTTCATTTGTTTGGTATTTTTGGAAGAAGCCCCTTGATTCTAGAAATTGGCAAAACAAAACAATTCTATTCTGAGAAGTGATTAGGCAAGATATTGTTACAGAGAAAGTCTGAAACTCATGGTTAATTGTTTAAATATGTTTTTACTACTTTTATTCTAGTGAGGTCTGAGGGATATGATATTATTAAAGAGAGCTGGTTCAGCACCATACTAAATCACCTCAGCAGGAAATTAAAACCCTTACTGGTGCTGATTGAGAATGAATCTAATGAATGTTTTCTTTAGTGTCAAAACTGGTTTAGGAGGTTTTTGCCACACCCTTAGTCACCTTCCTAATTGTGCTGGTGCAAGTCTTTGAGGGCTGTATTGTAAGCTTTTATTAGTGAAATGAACTCGGTTTTAAACAAATCTCCTTCTCCTTACTTTCCCTCTTTTTTATTTTCTTTTTTTTTTTCCCTTTTAAATGCAGATCATCATCTTAGTTTACAGCACCTAATCCTCTTGCTTTCTTTAATGCACATAACTTTGGAACAATAGAGTTCCATTAACTCTACTGAGGAGGTAGCAAAATGTAGCATCTAAATGGTTTACTCTGCTTAAAAATGCTTGTCACAGTGGAAGTTTTCCTCCTCCTTTCTGCCATATAGGGTAGCTTATCTCAGTGTGGCTGAAAATCTCAGATTTGTTTAGCAAAACTGTATTGGTGAACTTTTCCACTGTGTGTAACAGTGAAATACATTCTTCTTCATAAAACTGAGTCTCAAGTATTTTTTCGGTTTCAAGGAAGAGCATAGCAACAACCAGATTCTTTTACGACATGGATCTACTATCACCTGATATTTCCTTTTCATCTTAGAAGATAATAGACCAGTTAGGAAAAAGGGTGTTAAAAATAGTGGAAAATGTGAAAGGTTTGTAAAATTTAAAGTCTAGAAATTATGTAAATATTATCATTGACCATCTTCATCATCATATTCCAGTAAGTCATGTTATAATTGGGATGAATGAAAGATTTTTGCTTAACTCTAAAATACGTAGCACATGATTCATTTAATTTATTGGGATATTTTGAGACTATGAGCTGATTTAAAGGGATGACTTCTCTTCAAGGACACTGACTCAGACTAGCAAAGGGATGAGCACATTTGTCATGTTATGCCACCACACTGAGTTTGCATGTTATGATTCTGCCATCTGAATGGGTGTGTGGGGGAGGACACTGGATGTTCTGAGGAGAACCCTCTCCACACCCTGAGAATCTGAGAATCAGTGGTTCTGATGTTGCAACAGGTCACCTGAGGCCAGAGGGAGCAGTGGCTTGACAAAACTCCTAGTAGAAGAGAGGGAGAACAACACCTGTCAGAAAAAAACATGACACAAAACCTTTCACTGATTGTTTAATTCATGAAGGGAGAGGAGTGAGCTTTGACACTGTGGACAGTGGTCCCCATTCAGGGGACCAGCCCATGAGAACAGGCATGGATAGCTGATGCCCTGGGAGTGTAACAGAGGGGCGAGAGAGAGAGGCAGTGCCGCAACCTGCATACACACCTGCCAGGCTTCATCACCATAGCCTGGGAGAGGCTGGCCGATGGAAGCTTTCCGGGGACTGTGGCACCTCTGTTTGCCTGGTACTTGCCTCAGCTGATGTCAGATCCAACATTCAAACATTCACTCTTTGGAGCAGCCCCTGGGCACTCCTGTGTGGAAGTCTAGGCTGGGTTGTTACAACACAGAATTGTGGCACCTCTGCACTCTGGCACTAAATGTTCAGTTCAGAGTCCTGAAAGACCTGTAAGGCAGCCCCTGCCTCTTAACAGAGAGCAGGACCCATTAATGAGCTACAGGAGGGACTGAACTATGAAAAGGCAAAGCAGTGATAATACACAACTACTTAGATTTGTCAAAGCAGTATCTGAAAAGGATGAAAGGAGAAAACACCAAATGCCAACAAGTTCCAAGCTAACGCAGGATGGAAGAATAGGGTGCAATGCTCATAGGCATTGCTGGCTTTGACATAGGCTGTTATGATTTGGACATTGTTGTAAGTTACCTAGAGACTCTGGAAGAAAAAGTGTGATGATTCATAAAAATGGAGTGAGAAAATATATCTTACTGGAATAAATGAACGATTCTGTGTATTTATATACAAAGCGATCTAACAGGAACAATTAGACACAGGTAAGACAGAAGAGAAAATAACTAAAAGAGGAACTTGAACAGGAGGATACAACCCACTGGAGTATAGAAAAGTCATGACTGAGCCTTTTTAGAAAGATATAAGAGCAAAAGACTAACTTGAAGGACAGCAGATGGAAAATTTTTTATTGAATGCATAATTGAATTGTATA
The DNA here is from genome assembly GCF_003031625.1 of Empidonax traillii. Taxonomy (NCBI): domain Eukaryota; kingdom Metazoa; phylum Chordata; class Aves; order Passeriformes; family Tyrannidae; genus Empidonax; species Empidonax traillii. The sequence continues at coordinate 653,063 of NW_020955700.1, forward strand.
ATTCAGCACCAAGATAAATGTAAAAAGATTTAAAAGTATTTTAAAGTATTTCTAAATACACATTTTTAGTATATGACAACATTCAGAATTACATCAGAACAGATGAAGACATTTTGTATATTTATGTAAGTGTATAATAGTAGAAATCTTTCAAGTAGTAAGAGAATAAATGACTTTTAAGGGAAAAATCCCCATGTGTGAACAGAAACAAAACCCAACTGCCAACATCTTGTGGGGTTTTACTCTTTGTATGATCAGTCAAATATTGTCTATCTCAAGACATTGAGCTTATTGATCTTATTTCGTTTGGCAAAATCGCCCGGTCTTGAATGGGTTCTTTTCTGTGATTCCTTGTTTTTGAAGGAACGATACCTCTAAACTCTGAATAGACAATAGAAGAGGTTATTTGTGGGTGATATCCTTTTATAGCTGCTGTCAGTGATAGTAACAGTGCTTGGACAGGTTGTCTTAGGCTGTGGCTTTTCAAAGGCCAGTGCTTTTAAATGGGTGATTGTTATTTTGGTATTTGCATTATAACAGTATGAAAATACAGCATTCAATAAATCTTGTCTGTCTTCATAATCAGTAATACAGTTATCAGACATGCTACATGGGCCATTTAATTCTGGTCACCCATAGCAAGTGTCCTTGATGGAATCAAAAAATGTCTTCCTAGTTTGCCCCCTTTTGGGAACATTCTTTTCTCATAGCAAAATAATACATTAGAATAGCAATTGTAAAGCTTCTGGTCATGGTGGGTTCCACTGAGAAGGATGAATGGACACACCTCCCTGAAGAGAGTACAGTACAAAGAAGCTGCAAAGAGGTGCAGGAGCAGAGATGGGAGGCAATACAGCACAAGTGTATGAAAGCAGACATAGCATATCTCCTGCCTCAGATCCATAATTTCCTCTCTTTTAAATTATGGCTATGTTGGTTTGTTTTTTATTTTTTTAATGACTTTTGTACAGTGATGACTAAGATAATTGGCATTGTTAGGAAAAGTCACATAAAAGCAATTGCATTCTGGGAAAAAATAGGAATCCTGTTCTTCCCATAGCCTCATAAATTGTGACTGTTATAGATCAAGCTTTTCCATATAATCATTCCCAAGCAGTGACTGTTTCCTGAGTAGCAAGCAAACACAGGTCACTCATCTGTTGTTTTTGGAAGATGTCATCTTATTACTGCTGGCTGAGGGGAGCATAAATTCTCTCCTCTCTCTAAAAATGTCAATGCTCTTTTAGAGTTATAGTCCCTGTAATTGTTAGCAATAGTTGAGGAGCAGAGTGTTCCTCCAGACTCAGTTCCTCTGAGTTTAGGTGCATACTGTGTAACATTAGTTTCTATCCTTCAGAAGGAAGAAAGAAGAGAAGTAACAGAATACCTCCTCCCCAAGAAATGAGCTTATTGCTGCCTGGGTCAGTGCAGAGGCTGGAATTAAATTGCCGTCAACCTGCACTTTGTGCAGTGATCCAATGAAGGTGTCAGAGATTGTTGTTTGTACGCATGCTACAGATGTTTGAGTTCAAATTAATGAACGCTTGGATTCACTGTACAGAGGAAACATATGTTAAATGTAGGAACCTGGAACTTGCAAGGGACTTTCTGGATCTGCAAGCTCAATTTCTGCTTGTCACATCTAGCTTTGTGATATTGCACCATCCATAAAGTTACCAAGCTTCATTGGGCTCCACTTTAACATAGCTGGGGTTTTTTCCCCAGTACTGGAAGTGGATGACTGCTCCAAAGCTCTTCTCTGAAGCTTAAAAACCTTTTTCTAATTTCTAGACTAAATCTATTCATGTTACCTCAAAGTTATATGTTTGTGTGGCACTATTGTTCTTCTTCATCCAAAGAATTTCTTTTCCTTCAGTAGTACTTGTATGCTGATGCATTAACAGGGAGATACTCTATTACTTTTCAGTCTACATTCAGTTATTCTGAGCAAGTCAACTGCTTTTATCTTCCTGTCATAAAATAGTCTCTATTCCTTGATGGTTGCAGTAACTTTTCTCTGCTCTTTTTCCAATGTGCATTTGTTCTTTAAGCATGGATATACAGAATGAGGTAAATTATTTCAAATGAGACCTAATCTGCATCTTACTTAAATAACCTATTAATAATTCTGCTGTACTGGAGATGCCTTGATGTGATGGAGCATTGCAGTTATGTTTTTTGTGTTTGTGTCACATGGGCCAGTTTTAATTATCCCATGATATACCAAACCCGCTCATCTTCTCTGCCAAACTTGAAATTGATTGTCTCACAAAATACTTTCAGGAAAATGAAGCAAGTGAGGCTGGTCCTTGTATGGATGTGAGATATAGAAAGATAGCAAACAGAGTAGGAGAAATGGTTAATTCTTGGAATGGTTAGCTCATTCCCCTAGGGAATGTCACAAGAGTTCTTCTTTGTAGACCTGTGTTGGGCTTGTGCTGTTCAATTTATTCCTAAGGCCTGGAAGAGGGAAACAACTGAGTTTACTAAAGACAATAATGCAATAAGGATGATGGAAGAGCCGCAGGGCAACTGGACAATAAAGTGGCACTTGAAAATGAGTGTGGATAAAATTTTAAGTCATGCTTGGAGCAAATCCAGTCATAGTTTCACATATGAAGTGATATGACTGGCACTGGTGGATGCAAGATCCAAGAGTTCTGATAGACAGGACCTAGAAAGTGTCAGCCTGGTGGTAGTCAGAAATACCAGTCAAATCTCCAGAATTATTAGGAACAGAGTAGAACACTTCTCTGCAACTTCATAAATCTGTCCGAACTGGTCTGTGCAGTTCCGGTTCTCTTATCTCAAAGCAGATAAAGCAAACAGAAGGTGAGCAAGGAAAAAAGTCATTAATCAATATGATTTTCCAGGGTTCAGAAGATGGAGCTTGGGTAAATTATTCATAATGTCATTGAAATTCAAATACAACTGAAATTTGCTGAAATTTCAGGTTAGCTGACACAGAGAAATTACACCTCACGTATTTCTTCTCCAAGACTTTCTACATTGTAATGATAAGATGCTTTGCCTGCCTCTCGCTGTCTGGAAGTGTCTCTATGCATCTTAAATAAAAAATAACATTTCCTTTTCTTACTCCTCTGGAATTCTTAAAAAGCAATGCTTCTATTGTTAAATTCATTAAAGTAGAGAGGAAATCTCTCATGTTCTAATAAAACTTGAAGGAACTTGCAGAGCAGACATTTTCAGAGGAGAGCAGGCAGAGGGTTTCCCAGGAGACCTTGTGGAATGTATGCCCAGTCTACTGCTGCACTGGGCAGACTGAGGAAGTGCGGAGTGAGCCCAGTTCAGAAATCAGAAGCAGCATAATCCTGTATGCACTAGGCTCTGCCTGGCCTGCTCAGGATAGCCAGTTGCAGGAGCTCTGGAAAATGCTTTGCTGTACAGCACTAACATAACCCAAATGA
>NW_020955700.1:656579-690737 GCF_003031625.1 Empidonax traillii
TTTTTTTTTTTTTTTTTTTTTTTTTTTGGCAAACAGAAGAAAGCATTCCTGTTTTATGCTGGATTTACTGTTCTTTTCTGTTCCTATGATTTACATTTAGAACCAAGCTGTCTGTCAGAGTGTGCTTTGGCAGTGTACCTCCTTGCACTGGGTTCAAGTGTAATTGGACATATTTGTAGCATTGAAATTGTTGGGCATCATCAGCCTGTACCCTGGTGGATACACTTCTGTACTCTGAACACTTCACCATTGATACTTCCAGTGTGTAAATGGTGAGGCAAAAATCCAGCCACAGTGGATAGATCTTAGGAGTTTTGCTGTGAAAATGTTTGTTCTGCTTTTAGATATCTTTGGTGGGTTATAATGTGTGGAAGCATGGAAGTAGATAGCATGGAATGTTGATAACAGTACTTCTACGTAATTTAACTGATTTTCACAAAAGGTGTTGGAGTGTGTTACTGCAAAGTAGATGTAGGAACATTTTTCTGAAGTATGTATTATTCTAATTCACAGTGTGGGTAGACTAAGTTCCATCACTTCATAAAACTAAATAAAAAGGTCATCAGGAAAACCCAGATAAAATAGAAATTTTCTGGCATAAGCTCCTGCTCCTGACTAGGCATTTCTTCATTCTCCAAAATAAACATTTATGCAATAGTGTTCACAATTTTGAAATATAAAAATATTTGATTTTACTTGCTTATGGCTGAGGTTTACTTAGCTTACCGAAGCGTACTGAGGCTTTGTTTGCCTGCTTAAAACAGACCTTTGAACAGCATTTGTCAATAATAGCAGAATTCAGAATTAGCAATAGGGCAGTACAGCTTATTTTTCTCACTCAGTATAGCCCCAATCAAATTGGTACGTGAGCTCCTAGCTTTGACTCAACCTATGCCTTCTCTGCTTTGTTCCAGGTTATGGACACACAGTGCCTTTATCTGATGGAGGAAAGGCCTTCTGCATCATCTACTCAGTCATCGGGATCCCATTTACACTGCTGTTCCTGACAGCAGTGGTGCAGCGCATCATAGTATATGTCACCAGACGGCCTGTACTGTATTTCCACATTCACTGGGGCTTCTCCAAGCAGGTCGTTGCAATCATCCATGCCATGGTCCTTGGGTTCATCACTGTCTCCTGCTTCTTCTTAATCCCAGCAGCAATATTTTCGGTCCTGGAAGATGACTGGAATTTTTTGGAATCTTTTTATTTTTGTTTCATTTCCCTGAGCACCATTGGCCTCGGTGACTATGTGCCAGGAGAAGGCTACAATCAAAAATTCCGAGAGCTGTATAAAATCGGAATTACATGTAAGTGTCAAACTAACCACCTAAGTGAAAGGTATTTTAAATTAAAAAAAAACCCCAACCAACATCAGTGAGATTGTTGCCCACAAACTGGGTTTAAAAGAACTCTCTAAGACTCTTTGTGAGTATTAGAGAGCAACACTCTTTTATTTACGATGTCGGATGCATGAGGAGATGGGATCCTCCAAAAATCATGCATGCCAAGCTTCATATCTTTATTTAGCTATCTAATGAATAATTCATGGATTCTGCAGATCTGTCCTTCCCATTTCCTAAAACTTTTCCTCCCCTTGACATGCCTCCTGTTTTGATTTGGTGGTCCCTTAGGGTGGTTGTTCACAACCCTGTGGTGTTTGTTCTGTAGTCTTCCTCACAATGTCCTTTTCTCTTGCTTTTGACACATCATCATGCCCTTCAAAACAGTGTCCATGCCTTTTGGAACAGTGCCCAACCATAAGGGCGCTTTTGACTAGTTTATTAGCTTTATGTTCCTTTTATCAGTTCTGCTTTGCAGAATAAAGACGCCTATCTTTTGAGAAATTCCTGTCTGTTGAGAAGCTCCTGACCTTTACATAGCTTAAGCTACGCTGATAAGCTGCTTAGTCTTAAATTGCACGGTTCTATATGGCTACAAGACTTTCCTTCATCCTATGGATAGTGATTGTTCTGTAAACTGGCATTACTTTAGGTAGTTCTGTAAAGAGGAAACTTTTAAGTAAGGTTAGTTTTCTTGGTTAAGAAAAAAAAAAAAGCTAAAACCAGAATCCCATTATGCTAACCATAAGTACTTACTTTCTTATTAATAGTAGGAAAAAAAAGCTCACATTGCTGTTATGTGAATGCTTTAAGACCATCTTGGGCTAAGATTTCATTGCATCATAGAGCCAAGAAGATGATCTGTGTAACCTAAGGTCATCTCATAAGGTGACATGACAGGTGGACAGAGATGAATCAAGGAGCAGTGGGAAATGAGGCAGAATAACAAGGTTTTTGACTCCAGTTGTAACAGAAGGTAGTTGATGCTGGTCAGCTGTCAAAGACAGACAAGTAGACCGAGATGATAGTAAAGTGAGACCATAAATGTCAAATTGTTTCATTATGTTTGACACAAAAGAGGTCACAGTCATCAGTGATTCTAAGAAAGTTAAGCTAAGGAAATTATGTTGGCATTCTGAGTAAATATGTGCTGAGGGCAATATTTTCCAGTGACAGTGTTTTGAAGCATTCCAGTTTTGGATACTGCTTCAGTCTGAGAAGTCCTTGGATCATCAGATGCACCAGTTAAAAAATCTGAACAGCCAAAACAAACCTTTCCTGTCACAAACCTTTCCAGGCCACTATGCATTTGATCTGTGCATGATAATGGTAATGTAGGCAAATGGTAATGTAGGCAAAGGGTGTTAATTTGTTCTTGTGTTTTACGCAAAGAAAGATTGGGCCTTGAATTTTCATTCCTTGAAACAGGGCCTTGAACTAGCCAACAGAACACTATTTTATTCTCCTGCCAGGCCTGTTGGCATGGCAGGAGATTTTTTCCTCTACCCATTGTGTTTATCTTAAGAGTGGTAGTGTCTAATTATTAAGGTGCTGATCTGTAGGATTGATTTGGGGGTGCTAATTGATGAAGTGAATGGAAAGTCATACATAGCAAAGGCCTTGGTACAGTCCTGGCTATTCTGAAAATTCAAAATCAGTAAAAAACAGATTATCCTTTTTCAAACTTCAAACCAATTAGGAAATAAATTGAAGGAAATACTAAAAGGGAAAAGTAGTTTTTAGGCAAAGTTATGACCTTAGAATATTTAATTTCAATAGGTTTTGAGATTGTACCTTTTAAATTATTATTCTTCCTCTCATGTGAACAATTCAAGGAACCAAATAAAATGTTTTCTCTTGCTGAACTTAAATTTTCTTCAAGATGTTTTGGAGTTCTACATCAGAAAATGCTTAGTAGTACTACAGGCTTTTCAAGAATTTTTAAGAGAGCACAAGTCCTTTCTAAATCAACTGGCAGTCAACTGGACTGAGTTTCAGAGATAATTACAAATTCTCAGTGTAGATTTATAGATAGATGCCTTTTAATTGGCATAGCTTTGTCACTTCTTCCTTGTGTTAATGCATAGTTTCCATTTGATATATGATATAAAGCTTAAAAACAATTCATAAATTTTAGCTGTAGTACTGATTTGGATCAGTATCTGGTATTGCAATATTGATATAATAGCACTCCTGGAAGGAAAAGGAGAGTGTTATTGCCAGTAACTACAGGTGAAATATTTATAGAACAGTGACCATATGTAGATTATAATCATTAATCTATGTTGATTTCAGCACATTTAATGTTCAGCCTTTGGATGAACATGTTATATGAATAGTTAATACGCTTAGCTTCTGCTTGATTTACTTCATTGAAATGATAAAATAATCAAGTAGTCCTGCTCCTCATTAAATTGTAATGATTAATAATAGGTATCTAATGAAACACTGAGATTAATAAATGCTCGTTTTAACATCTTCCTTTAAATTTTAGATGTATATGTTTGGAGAGGAAAGAAAAAAATAGAGCACAGTGTTCTGCTGGTCATAGGAAGTTCCATTTCCAAACGTCTCAGTTATCAGAGCTGACTATTACCTTTCAAAATCAGAGTCAGTCAGTATATGGCTAAAGTCACTAGTAATATAATTTAAGTAATTATTAAGTAATTCCAAGTTTTGAGTAGTTTATGTATGTTAGAAACACATTCAAGTAATCCTCAAGGTGTCATCGAATATAGCAATTTTGTCAGGTTTTTAAAATTCCAGGACTAATTTTATAGTAGTTTTTAATTTTGATTTTATTGGATTTGTACACATTTCTAGTTGTTTGGGTTTTCCAGTCATTTCAGGGTGTTGAATATTTTATAATTTTAAAGGAAAATAATTCAAAAATTTTCATGCAATACAAGTGATTTGTCCTGCTAGACAGTTACAATTTACCATAATTAGCTGCTGTATTTTTACTTCTATTTGTAATATATAGAAATATTGAGGGAAAAACTTCTTTTTGATCTTTTGATCAAAATTTTTTGTAGGGCACCTAATCATGAAGGTCATAAGTGGAGGAGTGTGCATGGTGTAAATTTTCATATTCTGTTTCATTTAATACCTTTACACGTTTTTCTCCTGTACAGTTGTAACAGAATTGAAACCATTAGCATTCCTTTTTCTGATTATGTGGGATCTTGTTCCTTGTGGAATGAAGAGAGAAAAAAAAAAAAAATGATGTGACAGTCCAAAGATCTGAAACTGTGTCATAAAGAAAATTAACATACTAGTCAGAGATGACAGGGGTGAGAAAAGTTACAAGATTAAAACTGTTCCAGCCCCAAATTAGTTTGCTAATAATTAAACCACTTTTTTTTTTTTTTTTTTTTTTTTTTTTTTTTTTTTTTTTTTTTTTTTTTTATACTCAGGTTATCTGTTGATGGGCCTAATTGCAATGTTGGTGGTTCTTGAGACTTTCTGTGAACTCCATGAGCTCAAAAAGTTTAGAAAGTTGTTTTATGTGAAGAAGGACAAGGAAGAGGACCAAGTGCATATAATGGAACATGACCAGCTCTCCTTCTCTTCCATCTCGGACCAAGCAGCCTCCATGAAGGACGATCAGAAGGCAAACGAGCCTTTTGTGAATTCCCAGTCCCCAACTTCCAATGACAGCTCTCTAAACAATTAATACAGGGGTATATCCATACCATTGTTTTGGTGCATTTATGCTACTTACCATAAGAAATAGAAAGCCTCTTTTTTTTTTTTCCTCAAAATATAAAAGCTGGAAGACTGTGCTATTTTAACAAGGATTTATCACTTCTGACTAGAAAAGACTTTTGGGAAAAATGTGGGAGCTACCCTGGGAAAAAGGAAAAAATGTAGGATGTGGCTGGGAACATTAGGCCATTTTGCTAAAGTGATAAGGAATTAGTTGTACCACTTTCAGAGATGCCAGAGAGAAAGGCTTGCACAAGCTGAACATCTTTAGGAGAGTAGGCCTTCACTGACATCCAAGTCATTGAGTTGCATGCCTCATTTTCCAGCTGGGTGACGGCAATACTGGGATATGCACTTTTGATTGTCAGAAGTGTAGTCACAGATTTAATACAATAGCTAGCATCTTAATCTGGAAAACATTTTCAGAGCAATATCTATTGCTTCAGATCTGCTGATCTCCTGAAGGGGGGAATTTCTAGATCATCCCTCTATTACCCAGTAATTTACAGGTGCAAATAATAATTCTAGGAATGAAAAAACAAGACTGTGGTCCCTCTTTTACCCATGCCATTTACATTTAAATTTCCTACTTCCTTAAAAGGTCCTCCAATCACCAGAAAAATGTCCTGAAGAGAGTGTGCCTTGAGTCTTCCATGCTATTTGTTTTCTTTTCTGAGAGATAGCAGAAGCAATTCAAAGTTCTGGGTGAGATGGATTTGTAGGGAAGGGAGACGGCTGCAATTCAGGCCTCTGAAATAATCAGGAATGAGTTTTTAGCTACATAGAATGGAATGGAAAAGAGTCAGCATGTGCCACGGCTGGCATAGTCATGTGCTTATGGCATTCTGCTAATGGATGGTTGAAATCTCTTGAGCAGAAGAAGGGCTAGGTGATGTTTCTTCCACGATACAACCCAGTGTGTGCTCTCTGCTGGTAGGTGTGTGGATGAGCAGAAATAGGATCACCTTTGAACATAGCTCCTATTTCTTCTTTTGTTTTGTTTTGTTGTTTGTTTGTTTTTTTTTTAACTAGTACTCAGATCACTTTGGAGGAGAAGGGAATGTTTCAGGGCAAAACAATTTTTCGGTTTTTCGTGTGGCAAGAAAAAAGGAAAACTTTGGTTCAGATGGAACCGATGGAACCGAAATTTTTTTCCCCTTGGGGAAAGTCACTAAAAAGTCAAGATCTCGCTCAACTTCTGAAGCTGGAACCTCTTTGGCTGTAACAAGGGAGGTGTTTTAGTCCAGCTACCAGTCACTGTGCTGAATGCAGGGACCTCAGAGTGAATTTCAGTGAGCATGAGATGAGACTTATGGGTTGTTGTACTTTCTCTTCTGGCCTTAAGAATCTTACAATATGGGAATCTTGATAATGCTTTGCAATGAACAAAAGATCTGGAGGACAAATAGCCATATTAGGACAGCCTCCCACATAGGAATAGTGTAGAGGAGAGCCTTTTTCCTGCAGTGCAAGCATGCCAGATTGCCTGTAATTTGGCTTTTAGTGTTTAGAGCTGAATAATATTTTACTGTAAAAGAAAAAAATGCAGTGTGTCTAGATTTAGCGCACATGGGAAAAATACTTGAAAGTAAATAACCCAAAATATACTGTGTTTGAGCTTAATTATAGCTAGCATCAAACAGGTTTTTATATCTTTACTGGAAAAAACTTACTTTAAGGTTAAATCAGCTGAAAGTCTTCAATTAAAATTTATATTTATAGAAAATCAAAGCTAAAGGTTTTGGTTGTTTTGAGTTTTACAGATTAGGTGAGAGCATATTGTGTTTGCATGTTCCCAGGAAAGTGGCTATTTTTATACTGCTTAAGTTAACACAGGTCTATTTATAATGAATGTTAAACAATATATATGTACATATATACATAAATATATTTATATACTGTACATATATCATAAATCACCAGAGTTTAACACACTTAGGAATGGCATATTTTTTCCCTAGTCTTCTCTTTATACAGTCAATGTTTGAAAACTGTGGCATTAAAATGACACTGACAAAAAATTGAGAGTACTGTACTACAAGAAACATTTATACTGTATTTTTTTCAGTGGAATTTTATTGATTGTTTTCAGTACCTTAAAATTCAAGATTTCTTTTGATTTCCATGTAACGTTAAGTTCTAAAGGATATACGCAGATGTTAAATGATATATAAAGTTAATTTTGCAGCGTGTACACAATTGCAAAATGTAGACACGTGAAAAGAAAGCACAAAATACAAAGCAGAAGCGATAAACTAAGCAGTATACTGTGATGCAGGTGAGTATTTGTTATTTTAAATAAAAACTCTGGCTTTTGCCTGCCTGCACAATGATGTGGGAGTATTTTCTTTAGTGGTGTGTGTGCGTGCACATATGTTGAAGAAATCCTATCTGCATTTGTGCATCCTTTAGTTAACTTTCCTCAGCTCAAGAAGGGCTATTAATTCCAGAGTGTGTTGCATAACCTTGATAGTAATTGTGGCTTAGCATTGTGCTGGTTATTACTATTAAAAAAAGAAATCCAAGGTGTGTTTGTTTTTGTTTCAGGTGCTGACTGAATATAGCAAATAAAAAACAGTGACATAACATTTATCATGTCCTTATGAGCTAACTGCTCCAATATTTGAGAAAATCTGACAAACTGTCATTGCAGGTTATCAGTACCACTGATGAAAATAATGGCCTTTGTTTCCTACAGCTTTTACGTCTTTGGGTGAAGCCAACACGTAAGATCAGAAGAGTTAAAACTGGAATCCAGGTCAGAAGGAGAAAGATTATTAGGCAAGATAGTGTAGTATAAAGTGCACCTTTTTCCTCAAGGCAAACTGTGAAGTGGGTGCACGTAAACCCAAACAGAGAGCGTGGGTCATAAAGCAGTTGTCCTGAAACAAAAGTTGCAAGAGACAGTTAGAAATGCAAGCAAATTACTTGTACACGGAAAAAAATCGCCTGAGTCCTATCCTCACTCTCCTGTCTTCAGTTGATCCATATTTACCATTAATAACTTATTTACCATTAATAGCTTTATTCCTGTACTAGAACTGACATTTGCCATATTCTCCTGGTCTTTTAGTTATTAAATATAAAAATTTTGTTGTTCTTTCAAGGGAAAGAACTGGCAGGCCGTTCATTGTGTTGGAGAAAAGAAAATTGAAAAACTCACTTGATTGTTGATTTTGGATTGAGTGACAGCTGTCTTGTCCCTTAGAGAACATGTCTTCTTCCCTAAGAATTTCTTCCACAGTTCACCAGTGGCACTTTGTGTGGGTGCTGAAGACTTGCCAAAGGTTGAAATGAGTTATTTTCCAAGTAGGTAACTTCAGAGACTGGAGTTATTTGCAGCTTTAATGCCAGCACCACTGAAGTTATCTAGTTGGGTGCTTATGTCAGAGTAATTTCATAAGACTGGATTACATTAAGAACTTACATTCGTAAGTTCAGGATTACATTAAATGTTTGTCTAGCACAGTATTTTGTCTCCAGAAATGGCTGGGAGCCGATGTGTGAACTTGTGTAAGGAGAAGACAGGTGTGTAGCAGCAGTTCCCCAGAATATTGTCCTAACTCCCAGCTATGTGCAGTTCTGGATCTATGACAGTATCGAGGAGGCATGGACAGCCAGTGTAGGTACGATGTATGGAAGACATGATGCACTGATATGCGTGTTCTCTGCTTTGGTCAGTAAGAGAGTGTCCCACACAGAACCAAATGAAGATTTACCTGTTATTTCCCACAAATCAGTTTCGGGTTAAGTGCTTTGCAGTAAGTGGGTCTCTGTGTGGGATAGGCCCTTGAAAAAGGGAAGAAAGGCAGTGGAAGGCTTTTTGTGCACTGTAACTTGGACAGTGCTATCCTCTGGGTAGATAGGAGCTTGCACGGAACTTGTTTGCTAGTGCCAAATCTTGCATCTCCACATTACAATTCGTTTTTTAAATAGTAGCCAAAAATGTACCAAGATGAACTGTAAGTTGCTAAAAATACTACTGCCCTTATGTTAGTCCACTATTATTCATCCTTCTAGATATATAACAGGAAGCAGTGTTGTACCAGATGTGCAACAGTGCAAAAGAATGGGGTTTCTGTTTGTTGCACTAGTAACTGTCATTATTGTAGCATGTATCAAAAAGTTTATAGGTAGCAAAAAACAAGTATCTTCATGTTTCTTGTTTCAAACAGAAACAGTAATTTTTTAAATCTTGAGACTAGTTCTGCAAAGTCGAATGCTTGCTTAATGTATATTAGGTACTTAAAGTGTGTTATTTTTAATACCTACTGTGTTAATCTCATCCCTTCCTAAGTTACCATTCTACATGCTTTTTATCACAGGTTTCTTATCACAATTATCTTCGAAGGTCATCACGTTGCCACTGATTATGAGGGCTGTGATGCAGTTATTTTGCTGGTGATGATGCAGTTTTATCAGAGCAATTGCCTTAACTGATAAGGATAGGGCCTCACATGTGTCAGTTGGGGCCAGATGACGTCGTGGCTGGGAGCAGGTGCATGGGCTGACAGCCAATGTCAGGAAAAAATAATCCTGGCAAACTGTTAAGTGACCACACAGTTTTTGCCAGGCTTCACTGCCTGTCACTAGGAGTTAGAGGAAGGAAGAACAAGGACATTGCCAAAAGTCATCTAAAAGGGAGTTTAATGGAACTAGTTTTTTTCACCTTTTGTCTGTAGTCTGCAGCTCTCTGGTACTTCAGTTGCACCATATATCCTATGAATCAGGAAAATGGTTTGGCATTTCCCCCATGTAGATAGTCTGTGAGCTCCTGGAAGGTCCTAACAAGCTCCTGCTTGTTATCATAAGTTTTCCTGTATCAAGTTTACTGAGTGTTCAGACCCACGAGCAGGAGTGTAAGTCAGCGTCACAGGGGTAAATGTGGCTCAAGACCCTGGCCCTGGGTCTATCTGCCTGCCTTTTTAATATCCAGGCTGAATGGAAAGAGAAGGGTGAACTCTCTACCTTAAAAAGTGAGAAATAGTCTCTGGTGAGGCTCAAACCTCCCATAATTCATTTGATGCTAATCCCAGAGGTCTTGTAATCTCGTGTGTAGAGTACATATATGCAAGTATCTAGACTAGCACATAGAGCTGTGACTTCTTTTCTCAATGCCTTATTTTTTGAGACTTCAATCTCAAAAGTCCATTTCAACCATCTAGTTTATCTCCCCCATTTAAGAATGTGGCTCACAATGTTCTCTGACTGTCCTTAAGCACTCTCTCATACCTAGCTGGGCCATTTCAGTAGGCAACAAGGTGAGATTAGGAAAGTAGAAGGAACTTTACCATCTGCAAGGATGGATGATGGGATTAGGTGAGGGGACAGGCAATCCCTGGGAAAGCTCCATTCCTTCCCATTAATTTTAGCTGCAGCCACCACTAAGAATACCACTTTGTTTCTAAAACCAGTTCCAATGTCTGGCGTATAAGGACTGTACGATTCATTTGTCTGCATTCTCTACATCAGCCAAGGTTCATGCTGCTGGTAATGTAATGACTATAAAAGCTGATAGCTCATGCAGAAGAATTAAATGGTTTTATTTTTCTTTTTAAGTGCATTGCTACTGTGCTTAAAGCATTAGTCTGATTTTATTCTGGCCTGCAATGCCGTTTTATTCTACAGCTGTAAAGCTTCCATCTCAGGCACACATGAGCAAAAATTAATTGGCATGCTGGCATAAACAGAAGATGGCAAACTGTAGTGTCAGTTTAGATAGGAATTAGCAAATCCTAATTCTGCACTCCTGGGCTTGTTTCCTGATTATGGGCAAAGATCTGACAAATTTGTGTGCTGATTGCAAGCTGTGATTTGAGGAATACTTTCTGAACAGAGATGTAAAAAATATTGATGCCAGTAACAAAGTATATCACCACCTTTAAGACAAAGTCCCTCAAATGTTTTAATAGGCTTCTTTTGCAGATTAGTGCTATTTGCATGGGGCAGTAAGGCCTTGTTTGAAATTTAGTATGCAAAAATTAAAATCCACACTGAACTCAAATTCCTGCTGCACATTCACGGAAGAAAAAATCAATATGGAAGACTGATTGATCATGCCCCTCCTTCCTGGGAGCTCGACCTGGTACTGCTGACCCCTGCTGAGAGCTGAGAATACTCCCTGGCTTTCCTGACCCATACGGAGCATGGAGGCAGGCAGTCTTTGCCCTAGGAAGGCTTGCAAGCAACATCCCCACCTCGAGAAGATGGAGTGGTGGGGCCATAGCAGCCTTAATGGGACACAAGAAGATAGACCACAGCTGCTCTGAGGCCAAAGGTAAACAGCAAAGATGGCCAATGAAGGGGATACATGGTGAGTACTTGGAGGGGGCAGGGGCAAGTCAGCCTGGTCCAGGCCCTGGGAAGGAGCCTGCACACAAGGCAGTGTGCAGAAAGGAGTAAAATAATTTGATAGAAGGATAATCAAAGAGGAAATGTTGCTTTTTTGCAGTTACTTAACTTTTAATCTTCCACACGTAGGTGTGGGAAACTTTGAATTACACTGAAAAGAGACAGAAAGAAGTAGGAACTAGTCAATCTGTTACAATTGGCAAGTGTGGAGGGAAAAGGTTCATTTCTGCATTTTAAAGGCAGAACTGGCCCTTGTCATGCTGTTCCCTGACATCTTGCAGGAACAAAGCTGTATTAGAACATATCAGATTTCCAGGTCTGACAGAAACTCTGCCCCAGCTCTCATTCTCTCTGTCCCTGATGCTAATTACCAGTTAAAAATTTCCTGTTTCCTTTGGCTAGCTACACAATTTCTGATTAATTGTTCCAAAAGCAGCATTTTTATAGGACTTTGTTATGTTTTTATCTGCTGGGTGACAGACCACATTACATTAGCTACCAGCTTGCCCTGAGAAGGTGAGCATCCTTCAATGTTCCCTTTAATAGGTAAAGCAGGCCAAGCTCTTCTGGGTGCTGAACGTGAATATCTTGACAGAAGCTCAGCTCATTCCTGGTTCAGCATGCATTTTTCACTGCAGCACTGAAACCAAGGTGCCATATTGCTGCCAGTACTCATGGTGGTAACTGCAGAGAGGCTGAGCTGTGGCCAGGGAGGAAAAAGGGAGGACGGCATTAGTCACCATTGTTCCTAACACCGTGCTTTCCAGCTTTTTGGGGACCCCCAGGTTTCCCTTCATCCCTCTCCTTATCCAGCCAGTACTTGTCCCTACCCCTGGGGGAGATGCATAGGGACAGGAGAGGCTGTGACAGCACCAAGTCCTCTCTGCCCTACGTGGTCCTAAGTGTCTGAAACAGAGACATTAATTTTTTTAACATAATCTACTGCAGCCTACAAGAGCCAGGAGCTTTGTAAACCCCTCCTAGCCCATCTGCCCAGCCTCCTGGGTGGAAGCCATTTGCCGCTTGTGATGACCCTCAGGATGCAAGAGGTTGTCAGAGCTCAGAGAAACATGGGCAAAACTGCTGGAAGCATGAATTGCACATTTACTTCAGACAATCTCAAAGCACTAATTTTAAGCAATAGGGTATCTCATCGATCCTCCTGCCCTCGTGGCAGCGCCTCAGGCATCAACAAGATGCTGAGCACACAACTGAATGTATAAATGCACCCTTGGTCAGGACTGAAGCACCTTGCAGGGAGGGCATTGCACAGAGGGGGAGGTGTATTTTTATTAACTTCAGAGTACAGCTGAAAACAGATCAGATATTAGCTGGAGCTGCTCTAGGGCTGTAGCATTCCTCTGTGATAGACAGTGGCCCTGTGGTGCGCACTGGGGACATCTGTGCTGTGACTTAGTGAGGTCTGGTTGGGATTGAAATACAACTGAGACTGCAATTTCCTTTTAGATATGAGGCAAGAGACCTAACTCCTAGGTACTGAGGTGAGTAAGGCACCCTAAACAATTCAAAACGCTGTATCTGCCAAGCTACTGATAATCTCGATGGTGAAAGTATTGCTACCTCAGTCTTCTTACAAAGGAGGCTAGTAAGGGCTGCATATTTTTCTTTGCAAGTCGTGCACTGAAACATAAACTAATCTCAGCAATAGTTTTTTGAAAAGTTTTAGCCCTGAATGCCCTTAGCTGTGAGTTTGGTGACTAAATGGAGTAATGTATTGATCTGTATGAGGACAGGACTGTTACTGAATGCTGGAACAAAAATAGAACCCCTGAGCAGATGTTACCCAGAACTTTCTTTCCCAGCTGCAAAATGTAAGCCTGGGTGAAACTCCCAGAGATGGTACCCAGAGCAGAGAAGCAGGAATAAATGGAAAGTACCAATCCCAGTTCAGCAAGACCCCAGGAAGGTAATTTTGCTGCATTCCAAGAAAAAGGATATGTATATGCACCGAACTGGCCTAGAGGGATAGCTAACAGAACCATTTACTTCTACTATTTTTCTACCTTTTTATCACTATAACACTTTGAAGTCATTCTGTAATTCAGGAGGCACCACCTTTCTTGAATGCAATACAAGTTTATTTTTAAATGTTTTTTAGAGACATTGCATCAGCAACATGATGCTGTCCTAATGCTATCATGTTGGCAGCTCTGTGAGGCATTCCTTGAGGTCATGTGATCAAATCTGGCATTTTAAGCATATCTCATTATTTAGCCTCACATCTTGCTAGGTGTGAGATATAAAGTAGGTAGAAAACCCATGTGTTGAGTATTGCAAGGAATCACCACTCCAATTTCAACTTGTATTTTTGCACCTCTCTCAAAAGGAAGCCAGTTCATCCTGTTAACTGATTTTATAAACCCTTTTGCTTGATAGATCATGGCTCTATCACACTCTAGAAATGCAACAAGATTTTGTCCCCTTCATATTTGTGGTACTATTTTACCATAGATGAAAGCATTGATACAGTTTATCCAAGAATCAGAATCGTGTGAGACCTGGGGCTTCTTCCTCAATTCCAAGAGCCCAAATTAATTTCTGTAATAAAAAACTGGTCTCTGAAGGACTATGAGGAAGCAATAACAGGCAGCGAGATGGGATGTTGAATTTCTGTACCTCTCTTGCTTAGATTCTCTTCATATTCTCACCCCCATGCAGCAGCTATGGTGCACATTCCCATGGGAGTTTAGAAATTTAGTAAGAAAGAGAAAATCTATCCTGGAGCCAAGGGATAACTAGGAAACTGGCCTAGCATGAGACTGAACAGCTAAATCTAGTATCACAAACACATGTGAGTAAGTCTCTTTTCAACTGGAACTCTGAATAATACTAAAGGAATTGAAACTCCGTATCTTAACATAATGTCCTAACCCAAGAACCATCCCTGTGTTCACACAATCTCTTCTGTAGCATAATCTGACATTATCTTGTAACAGTCAAATACCATCTCCCAGCACCCCTGTTGAAGGTGGCTCTGGCACTTTATTTTCAAAAATTAAATTTCTTCTTCTTTCGAAGCCAAATTCTCTCAGTGTCAGTGTATACCTGCTTAATCTTATAGCAGCTTTTATCTGAATGGAAAAAATTCCTCTCTCTTCCTGTATTTATTGCTCAAATGTAATTCAGCTCTGTCTTCTCTTAACATAGCTACACAAGACAGGCTTTTTGATCTACCCTTAAGAAACAGAGAGAGACTCATCTCTTGTTTCTGAGTAGCCCTTTTCCCATTTGTCTGTTTAAAATCATCTTTTTGAAAGGCAGCCAATGAGAAGTGCACACTGACAGCTCAGTGAGGCTGTTGTGGCCCCTGTTTAGTGCCAGGGCTTTCCCTGCCATGGAGCAGAGCTTCTCACCTGATACTTCTTGGATCTACTATTACAACTTTCCGGGCTCTTGCATGCTAAACAGCATATATAGTTTTACAGTGCAACCAGATCATCCTCCTTCCCAGCATCCCTTGAAAACATCTCAGCACAAGGCAACAGACCTTCTTCTTTGACCCCCGTTGAATTATGCCACACTTTTTCCCCATCACATTTCATGCTTTTACCAGCCCCAAGACTACCTAATTCTTCCTATGACATAATCCAGTCAATCCATTATAAACACAGGCCTTGTCTGCATCGTAGGCAATAAGGGAAATGGGTTAATTTGTGATTTGAGATACCTCTATATGCTGGTAACACCCCTACCAGTTAATCTTTTTATACTCTCCTCTTTGCCTAAGTCCTTATACTGTTTGTAATTCTTCCAGTATCCTAGCTTTACAAACAAATTCATGTGAGTCACTAAACTCTTCTGTAGAGATGAGGCCAACCAATCTGTGCTATTGACTGCAATAACCTTTTTGGCAGGACTCCCCATCTGTATGCATTTGTACATTCTAACCAGCTATTTCTATGATCACATTTTGTAAGTCTTTTCAGCAAGCATGATGAGTTTTATTGTCTTGCTAACTTTACCCATGCTCATTAATAAAATGTAACAAAGGAGGTGAAAAATGCTTGCCCTGTGTTCTTGAAAGAAAACAGAAGTGTCTTGATGGGTACCAAAACATTGGCTTTACATATCATGAAATACAAGACCTAACATGGTTTAGCCTATTGGGTGTTTCTTCTTGATGCCATCCCCTTTCTCCTGGTAAGAAGTGGCCACAGAGAGGCTGGATATGCCACTGCTGAGGAGTACAGTGCCTTTTGTTTGCACAACAACTTCCAACAGATCCCCAAGTGCTCAAGAGTTAAATGAGACTCCCTGCATCATAGTAGCGCAGATGACCATGTCTCACCTTCCCTTGCCTATGAGAAGGAATACTGGCCGGGGCCAGGGCTGGCCAGTGGCCGGGTGCCTTCCCACCGCTTGGCAGGCAGGATCACAGGGGGTCCAGAACTCAAACCTCCTTCCGTACTTGCTCATCTTCCTGCCATGGTCATTAATGAAAGTGCTTATGCTGGTTTTCTCAGAAAGGTCAGACATATGCTGGCTAACAGCTCACACTGATTTGTTTTCCCCAGTAATGTAACGTTTCCATTTGCTGGCTTTCCCAGTCTGCTGGCTTGTTGCAGAATTTGCTTCCCATAGAAGGTGGCTGCAGCTCTGTGTTCATGCTGCTTTAATCATTTCCTCCTTGGGGTGAGGGTTTGTTTGTTTGTTTGTTTGTTTGTTTAATCATCTCCTGCTCTGTTGTGCCGAGCTCTTTATCAGTGCCTCACACTCCCCCACTCTGTTCCAGTGCCTGCTGTTATTCTTGGCATCCAAATCAATGCTAACTGGTATATAATCAGCCTGTGTTTTACCGACCAACATTTGTTCCACTGTCAGCTTTCATTTCAGCTTCTGCTCTGATGCCAGTTACTGTTCTGCTCTCTGGTGTGGAGCTCTGATTGCTCTGTGGGGTGCTGTACACCACTCTTTGGGCCTCTTCTAATTATGTCCATATCCGTATCAGTGAAGCTTGCTGCCCAGTGTCGCATCCCTGCTTCTTACTAGTCAGTATACTCGGTCCACTTCTATTCTGTATCTATATGTCCTGTCCTATTGTATTCGCAGCTTCAAGTGATTGCAGTTCTGTACAGAGCAGTTCTTAATTTGAAGCCTAATATGATAAAATATTAAATAAATGGCTCCTGAGAGGCATACATACAGATTATAGGATGACTGCTTGAGTGTCGTGGTGTAGAACTTCTTCATTACATTCTGCCTGTGATAATGAAAATGCTAAAAACATATTTCACTCAGTCCCCACCTTTCCAAATTTGTATTTCATTGATAACTGGATGCATATGTTGTGCTGAACCAATAGAAATGTGGCTGCCTAGGCATTTATCTACATATTGTCCATGATATGGTAAGACTAGATTGTGTATATTGGACTATGATTTTTGTAAATAAGAGGACAAAATTAAAATAAACTTAAAGAAAAGCTGGCGTTCACAGGAAGGGACCATGGTGTTTGGGCTGGCAGGGAGGGGCATAGTGGTCAGGACGTCAGATCTGTGTTTAATGAAGCAGGAGAAATTGAGTAATGTAGACAGAACAGGTGGGCTCACGTATCACCTATTCTAATCTCTAGGACTCTTTCTCCTCCCACATCACGTAGCTAATATGTTCCAGGCGAACTGGAGGATGTGACGTTTCATCATCCAGCATATGAGAAAGGTCTGCTGGAAATAACTGAGCAGCGGGGAAGAACGCTCACACCAGAGAATCAGAATATAAAGGGAAGTGGGATATAAATTCTTATTTTAAAAAGTTTTCCCTATTTAAGAAGCAATAAATTAAAACTCCAGTAATCAAGTAAGAAGAATCAGAACTGTTTACTTTCAATGTTGTGGATAAGGAAGAGATACAAGAGTGAGCAGAGGATAAAACATTCTAATAAAGATAAGATGCAGCAGTTCATTTTAAAATAATTCAAGGCGACAGCCTGGATCCCAAGATAAGGAAAACGATGATATAAAATGAATCATTAGCTCAGTAAGAGTCTGGCAGCTCTTTTGTGTGACCTGATGTGTTTTCAAAACTAGACAATATTGTCTGTTGGGCAAATACCAGTGGAGAGTAAATAGAGCTGTATATTTTTGCAACAGATAAAGTAGATATTATCTTAAAAGGGGAGTTAATATTCCTCAGTAGACCAAATCCTGCCCCTAAATCACACTCAATGCTAGATATGAGATGTTGTCATTTTCTTTTGCTAAACATGTTTGGTAACTTTATTGGAATAATGTGACAGAATCGTTTGCAGAGTTCCTTTAAGAAGAAAGTGTGTCCTCTGGGGTTCAGACGACTCCTCCTTTCACTGAGGCCAGGCAGCTGGGGTAGGTGATGGCAATCAGTGACTGGGTGGGGAGAGGTCTGTGGTTTGAAAGGCAGAAGCTTCTTCTTTTCAGAGGGTCAGACTAGGATTAGATAAGAAGGAGTAGCACAAAAACAGCTGGTAAAACAAGCCCTGGCAGCTTTAGCTGTGGAGTGAGGACTTGTAGCAGAGAGTGATGGCGGCTCTTATCAGTCTGGCGGGTGCAAGAGGTGTGAGTAGCTTTGCAGGCAGTCTGTCTAGGTCAGTGCATTCATGTATGTGCAATGGCCTTGCTCCTGGAAAAAGGTAAGACAAAGAATTCATCTCCTGTTTTCTGCACCTTTCCCCAGCTCAGGCCAGAGGGGGGATGTGCAGGGATTGGTGAGGGGCTGTAACTGCTGCTTGGGGTGGGTAAGCTGTAAAGGACTGAGGGTGATACTAGGGAGTGAGAAGCTGAGACGAGAGAAATCAGAGGGCTATGCTGGGAGCAAACTTAAGCTAGGAGATCATTTTTCTTTTTAGACTCTCACAGGTTCTGTTTGGAGACCTAGAGAAGAAGGTTAGACTGCCCTAGGACTAAAGGATGACTTTCCTATCTGAGGGGAAATAGCAAGGCAGGGATAAATAAAGCCCTAGCTATGAAAATAGCCAAATATATTCCTTTGATCTAGCTGGGTTTAAACCTCATCCATATGTTTATTAGCCTCCTCTTATCTGAGCCATATGCCATCTTGCAGCTGCATTTCTCTTATCACACAGCATTGGAAAAGACTCAAAATGCCTAAAAAGCACGTTACTATTTGAAAGGCTTCATAAAATCCCAGCTGTCATAAATCCATAACTGCCTTAACTAGTCCTTACTTTCCTTTGATAGCCCACTTCTTTTCCCTCCTAATCTTTTCTTCACCCCTGCCCACTTTCTCTAACCACCTCCTGCTGAACCATCCCCTTCTGGGGATCCTTGGGCACTTCTTTGTCTCTGCCCAGTTCACCAATTGAATGGCTGCTTTAAAATACACTGGCATGCAAAAGTGCCTTCCTGGCACTTTAACAAAGTCAGCTGCTCCAGACATTTCTCAGGAGAAGAAATCGCCCAATTCTGATGGCAAGCGAATACAAACAGCTGACTGCTGTAGAGTGTCAGAGGTTAGGGATGAATGCTCAGGAAGTTCCAAAAAACAAAGCAACCTTCAGTAAAATGTAGGCTGTCAGAGACTGAAAGTCTGGTATGTCCCTACTATGCTTATTTGGGAGAGATTTTTGCATGGGGGTGTCCCCTCAAACCTGTGGGGAGGTGGAGGTTTATGTTGATGCCCTAAAGCACAACCGTAATGGTACAACCTCTGATCTCCTCCTAAGGCTGGCACTTGGCTCTATTTAGGCTGAGTGAAATTTCACATAGCAAATGTCTTTGCTGCATGCAACAATTCAAATGCATTTCCTGCTTGGGGGTAACCTGTAAAAGTAGGACATGAGAAACCATGATACTTGTGCAGAGCCTGTGAAAAGGAGATGATTGTCTAGGGCTGAGGCACAGGAGTGTACAAGGAAGCAGAGACCCCAGCCAGGTTGAGTCTGAGCTGGTATGAAAACCTTACCCACACAGTGGCTTGTGGAGAATATGAGCATGTGCTGCAGCTCTGCTTGAGCCCACAGTCAGGCAGTAGGCAGGAACTATAGCTGTGGAGGAGAGCACAGAACCTGAGTACCCCAGATAAGCATGGGGTGAGGATAGGACCCTTTTCTTCCTGGAGAAATTGTATGTCTCTTGGCCCAAGGTGCTTGGTCTGTCACAACACGGCTGAGGGTGTTCTCTCAAGGCAAAGCAGCAAGCCCAGGCTTTGGTGCTGCTCCTGGGGGCCCAACACAGGGCACAATGAAAAAGTCCACATGGAATAGGGGTTTGAGCTTTTTTGGAGGTGCCCTGCATGAAACTAGGGTTTGGGCACCTGTAGTTGCAAATATAGGCCTCCACCTACCTGTGGCCCTTCTCTTTGGTATGTTTTCCTTAGGGGAGGTTCGTGCTCTGCCAGCATCTCACATGGCCCCAGCTGAGGGCAGCTATGGCTTTCAGGAAACCATGATGGTGGTGGTAGGGCTCTCTATTCTGCCCACAAGGCCAGAGGTGGCACCTCACACCAAGCACGCATGGCAGAGGACTGAGGGTCTTCTAGTTTGGTTTTGTTGTTAGTTTGGTGGTTTTTTTAATTGTACCAAACTTCACTGATGGAATTGCCCGAGACATGCAGAGTTTCAGTTTTTGTGTGTTTGATTTGTCAAACCCCACTTTATGTGACCGGATTGGGATAAGATCACACTGCATGGCTGCAGCCTGCCAGAGCTCTTGCTTCTGAGTTTATTCTTAGCTGGCTGTCAGTTACAAACACATCAAATTTTTAATTATTTTTTTTTCCCCTACATCTAATAGACTTTTTTCTCTCTCAAAATTTCTTCATGGGGGAATTAACAAAGTGATCCACTAGTTCAAGTAGAAACTGTATCCCCAGGAGTTCTCTGTATTGCTGAAATTTAATTTCTGGTCTGCTAACCAGGGAAAGTACTTGACAGGGAATAAAATGGAAAGAGGACAAGGGCACAGAAACAAGACAAACTGACATAAACCTTACTGAGGCAAACAACTCCAGAAAGTGCCCAGTTTTGGCAAGTCCCTCAGCCTTCCCTGAGCAGTGTATTAATGAAGGAAAATGAGTAGGACAGGGTACAGGCAGAACACCAAGGTGTGGCAGGAGCCCGGACATCATTCTCATGGCTATGCTCAGCCAAGGGCTGCTACAAAGGACAGTGGGGCAGAAGAGTGCAAACGGACTTAAACTAGTGTTCTGCAATAACATGAACTACTTCTACACACCTTGTCTTGCGCTAAATCTTGATTAGAACATAAATAAATAAACAAATTTGGGTGCATGTTAGGAAGATTGTTTAGGAACACTGATGTTAAGGTGGTTTTCAGTCCATCCTCCAGCCCTGTCTAGCCTGACATTCAAGGACACCCTCTCACCAGCTCTGACAAGGGAAGGAAGTCAGATGCAAAACAGTATGGTTACAACAGGTTTATTGTCTTGCTTCAGGCTGTATTGATCAGCTCTATAGATGTTTGATGAGTAACCCACAGAGCCCAAATCATGAGTTGTTTCACCTAGCAGTCAATCCCTTTTAATACCTTTCCTTTCCCAAATAACTGACCTGCCTCTATTTAAGTTTTCACCCACAGGCCCCAGCTTTGTTGATGTGACCTCAGTGACAGTCAATAAATAAGCATCTCCCTATCTCTTGAAGTTTCACCTAAAGAGAGTTCCTCATGCTCCTGTTTCACTCTCGGAAATGCCTAGTAGTTTTTTCTAGTTCGTGTTGGATTAATGCAGTCTCAGATGTGCCCAGCCAGCTGCTTTCTCTCTTCCATCCTGTGCATTGTTTGGCTTAGAGTTGGTCACCTGTACACTTTAACAGCCAATACTTCCTTCTTAACCCTTTAGGGCTGTATTCAAGTTTTTTGCTTTCGAACAATTGTGATTTCGATTTCTGCCAAAAAATAAGGCTAAATGAAAGACAAAAGGCAAAGAAATAATGAATCCTCTGAATTATACAGGTAGAAAGTCAGTCTCTTCCAAGCTGTTCAGCTGGCATGAAGAGTACAACCAGCTTCAAGGTTTCACATATTTGTAACTTTTTTCGCTAAAAAATACTGCCTTCAAATCCAGATTGGACTTCACAATAAATATCTGATGTTCGTTGGAAGAAATAAGGCCTTTTCAGACACTATCAGCTCTAAGCTTTCATCACCTCAGTGGCTGGGCTGTTTGCTTTTTGTGCCCTGTATTTGGAGTGGGACTAGTTATAACTCCCTTAGCAGAGAGATTGCCAGGGTGCTTGGGTGCTCTTCACAGAGGAAACAATTGGTTTGACCTTTGATCTTGAATGCAGCAAAAGAGAAACCCCTCTCTTTGGACTTTCTGCCCAAGTCTGTAGCAGCCTGGAATGTTGATTTATTTTCTAGTGTGTTTGGGCATAAGTGCTAGAAGAGCCAGGTGAAGTCCTGAGGGAGCAGATAGTGGAGGAACCTTCAAAAGCCAAGCTTGCAAGCTGAGGGAAGCAGGAGAGTGGAGGTAAGGACACAGAGAAGGAAGGAGAGGGCATCAAGGGAAGAAAGACTAGAGAGAGGGACCATGCCAAAAGGGGCCACAAAGAACTAAAGCACATAGAGAAGGAGCATTGATTTAAACTCTTGTAAGTCACATGGAGAGAAAGACTTTAATTCTCTACAATTTACTGTTGCTAGTGACAGCTTCTGGAAGAGAAGTGCATGAATCATGTTGCTCTTCTTCATGGGAGGATGCAGTTTTGAGGGTCAAACCTTGCAAATCCCATGTTCTAAGCCTCTATGAGAGGGAGCTGTCTGGCAATGAGATGCTGACATCAGGCAAGCAGGCTGTATCCATCCACTGAGCTCCCGCATGAATCACTGCTTTGAGACTGTGACGGCTCTTGGGAACAAACAATGAGTGGCCTCATTTTAGAATTACCACGTATAACCACTTAGTAATTGTGGTGCATTTGCTTCTGCAGGCCACAAACAGAACCATAAATAAAAACCTTTGCCTGCATGCATGCCGCTATAATTAGTGAGCATCCACCATCACCTGGGTCCTTCCCTGGGTGATATATTGCAAAGCATGCTTGAGTCTCCTTCATCTGTGACATGAGCTGTACTAGCTTGTTTGTGCAGAAGCAGACACACCTCATTTTGCTGTGCAGACAAATCCTGTAATTTATTCCCCCTATTTTCTTATGTAAGACATAAACACTCAAACACATCACTTTCAAATAGCTAGGAACTGGGCTTGAAAGCTAGAGTTCATGCCTAGATGATGTGGCACTGGGCTATGAGAGGGATACAATGCTGCAATCCTTGTGGCTCTTACAGCACTACTAGTTTGGCTAAAATACCTGAATTAGTTCCAATGTCACCATGTGCTACGACCTATCCCAGAAGGTGAGGGTAACCCAGGTTCTTGTTAGCAGATTCCTTGGGGCGGATTAGAGTGAAACAACACTGAATGATCGGTGTTTCTAAATATATATACGTATAACAATTTTGGTTGCAGAGGAAAACAGGTATTTAGCAGTTTTGGTTGTTATTATCTATAGTAATATAGCAATATAAAAGCATAAAAATAACAAATAAGAAAATGGATAAGAAAGAAAGGATAAAAGTAGAAAGCTATATAGTCACCACCTGTTGGATTCAGAAACGAGACTTCATAGTTGCAATTTCGATGTCTGTTGGTTGAAGTGATAGTCTTGATCCATGGAGGGAATCCACAAAACTCAAAGATTTCATGAGTTATACAGGCTCAGGATCCTGGTATCTCCCTTGAGGCAGGGAGTTTTACAATGGATGATGTAACACTGGATCATTTCATGAACCTCTGTCACCTCCTAAGGTGTTACAGTTGCCTATTGTGTCAGTGCAGGTGAGTCCATTATGGCCCATCAGCAGAGATGAATACCTCCAGGCCACATATGAATGTTTTGGTGCTTTCCTGGAGGAGAGTTACCACAGCTGAGTCATTTGTGTAAGGAAAAAGAAACACTACCCACCTTGCAGGATTTACCTCTTTCCTTACCTTGTTTAATACCCAGCTTGTAGCCTGAGATGTTGGGTAGGCATGCCCTCAGCACCTGGGCAGCCACTCTGCACATTGTTAGCAAAGCACCCTGTTGGTTGTTTGAGCCATTAGCATTAACAGCACAATCTCTCACAGGAGGGGGAGACTGAGCGAAGGAGCCTGTTGGTTGTAGCCTTCTCCCAGCCTTGTTTACTTCTCCTTAAACCTGGGATGATTAGACAATAGTATCACCTTTATCTTATCTCAAATCCCTGTCAGGAGGCTTAACTCACATTCCAGTTCCCTGAAATCCAGGAGGCATATTCAGGCAGGGACTGGGCTTTGGTCATCTTAACAATGTTTAAGCCATAAACCATTTCAGTCTCTTAACCATGTCCCCAGCACATCTGTTATAGAACTATAATTACAATGTGTTACAAGTTTGTAAGTGCTTCAAAAGGAGAAATCTCACCTGAAGCTGACCATGCAGTAAATGGATGGTCTGACATTTCGATTTCTCTTGATCCTCCACCTGTAAAAAGGGAGAGAAAGTAAAAGTCCCTCTACACCACATTGCTGTGGAAGTAAATAAACACCTATTTATTATGTATTCAGACATTACAGTGTGAGTGTGCAGAAAAGTGCAGGAGAAACAGTTTTCCTGTCACAAAAAGAAACAGAAATACTGTGTGGTTTGACAAGACAATGAAGGTGAGATAAAACACTGAATAGCTGTATTAAGCAAGCTCCTACTTTGTTCCGTGTACAAATGGATCCCACAGGGAATAGCAAAACAAAAGCAAAGAGAAACCTGTGGTCCAATACATTGGTTGAACAAATTTCCTCAGTTGCAATGTCTCCTAGCATCCAAATAGTTCAACCAATATTACAAGACCATTAATGTCACAGGCTGTGTTTTATTTTACTCATAATCCAAGAAAGCGGAAGGAGAAAAGAGATTTGTTGTGTGTTCAGTACAAATTCTCTCCAAAGGTGAATGGCTGATATGGCAGGAGATGGTCCATCTTAAATTTATAACAGACCCTAGAGCACAAATAGTCTGCCCTGCCAATGCCATGAAATATGCTATTTGGTTAAAAGAAAGACTGTATATAAAAATGATGCAGCTGAAACAATAGGTAAAACACCATTTTGGAAACTGTTTTCAGTGTGGGAAATCATATGATTTGGGTGACATGACTGGGTTAAAGAAGGGCTGAGGAAAGAGGCAAGAAAGAGTTGCATGTAGGTTTGGGTTTTCTGTTCATCACTTGCCTCCTGTACAGTCATCATCACTCAAGGCATTCTCATACCATGAATTATTCTGTGTTGCCTGCTGTCTGGGTAGGAATGCTAGTGGACTGGGCTTCTTCCTCCTGGTTTCATGACCAAGCAAAAAAGGAAAAGAAAGAAGTACTTTAATCTGAAAGGAAAAGTTCCAGTTTGTGGGTTCTTGACAAGACTGTTCGGTATGAAAGGTGAAACTGTTGTGAGGGGGGAGCTCTTAATCACCCTTTTCTTTATCGTGTTAGCAGAGATTGGTACAGTTATACATTTGATTTTTTAAAATAACTTGAAGAGTTTTTTAAAAATTTACTAGTGTGTTCAAAACTAGTCACTTAATTTGACCAAAACTCATTAACAAAGTTCTCCTGAGGCATCCTTGAGCAATGGGAGGGTTATGTGAGGTATCCAGTAGCAGTTGCCACGTCCATTCCTATGGTATCGGCCCACTTGACTCCAAAAACGAGTATGAATGCCTCTTCCTTGGATGCAGACACTTTTTTTTCCCAGCTTTGCTCCAAGAGCAAGGAAGCACATTAGTCAAGCGTGGCCACACTTTTGAGGCAGGGTGGTATCACCAGTCTCTTTTTCAAGCTTTCTACTGCAACAATGTTAGTGGGTATCACCCAAGTCTCACCTGATCACTTCGAACACTTTGCTCTTCACTGCCTCAAAGGTGACATACGCAGAGGGTAGAGGCTTGGTTCTACATCTTACCTGAGTGCTTTTATTTTCTAGTAAGTCCTCAGTACTATTCTGAGACCAGAAGACCTGAGCCTTCACACCTTGACTTCTCTCAATTAGCTGAGCATGCGTGATGCCAAAACTTGCTTCCTACGCAGGTAATTTTATTTCTTTAGGATAAAAAAACGGTATGCTGTTCTCATCACTTTGGAGGGAAGATGTTTGTTCACCTTCACTTAGCCCAAGTTTTGTACACATTTTCTTATATAAGTGTGGGTTTTGTTTTCAAGTAATCAATAGGATGAAGTTTTCAGCTGTTCTTAATTTATTGATCTTCACCAGTCACATATGTTCCCTTTTAGTTTAAACTTTGGCAGGTTGATTCTTACCAAATTGATGGCTGGCTGCTCAGTGATTGTCCTAAAAATCACATTCCCAGGCCAGCATTGTCCTGGTTTCACCATCACAGGTCCTCTGTCCTTCTGCTGCTCAGGTCATGTATCTCAGTGCTCCCTTTCAGTTTTAACAGGATTTTGCATTCTAGTTTGCCCTCTGAGCAAATATTTCCTTTTTTTAGTTGCAGCTAAGAGAACTCTTCTTCTCAGGTTCACACAGAAGCCCCACCCCCCATCTGTAGGCTGAGCAGCCACCTTAATTATGTTTTTCCAGAAGAGCATGGCTCAAAGTCTATGGAATATGGAAGTAACATGGAGATCTGTGGAAGTCGTGTATGATGTCTAGTTGTTTTCTGTCTTACTTTATACTCACAGATGAGGTGCATCTACTTTTTAAGCATAAAAAGTTCTCCTACTGGGGAAAAAAAGAAGACGAAAACATACAGATGATGTAAAAGGCTTGAAATAAATAGGCAGAAATTGTGCTCATGTGTATCTAGCATATAAAAGTGGCATGTGAAAATAGGATTTATAAATCCCATTATCTCTTGAAAGGAAGATCTTCTGGGATTGCACTTTCCATTGCAAATTTCATTTTATATATATATATATATATATCACATAAACCTGTTTTCAAGTGCCCCAAGTGAAAAAGCAGCCTGAGGTTCAAAAGCTGCAGACCACTTCTGGTTTTCAGTGTCTCTCGAGTGTCTAATGAAGATTTGGAATAACAAACTTCAATAAACCATTTTCTCTGTATAATATGTGGAAAGTCTTTCATAAGCCTCCCTTCTATTGATATCAAAAGAGAAATCCAACAAACATTGCATGCAGCTTCTATGAAGTCATAATATGCTGGGGATACCATCTTTAGTTTGGCAGGAATCTGGATTTATTAATGTGGGGTTGTTTGTTTGTTGGTTGGTTGGTTGGTTGGTTGGTTTTTGTTTGTTTGGGTTTTTTGTTTGTTTTGGTTTTGGTTTGTTTTTTTAATATACACTCTCTAAGTTAAAAGGAAAAAGATGGGTCTCCGGTGAACCATCAGCTTGTTAAAAGCCAAAGGGACTGACATTTTGCACAGGTGTGATGTTATCTGCTGTAATTATTGACAAGTAGAAAGGGGAAGCATGGACTTCCTGCTGGGGAGTCTGCAGGCATGCCCAAAGCAGGGGAAGGACCTAGATAAGCAGCTCCTTTGTATGCAGAAAGGATATGCATTATCACTGAGAATTTCAGGTCACATACCACAGGACTATCCCTGCCAGTGGCAAAACACCTACCAAGTCTCTAAATATTACTTTTCCAAACAAGGTATTGCTACTGGATCAGGATTATTCTGTGTCTGCTAGACAGAATTATCTCTAAAAAATCTTTGTGGTTTAAAAAATAATTCCTACAGCTACCTATGAGCAAGGCATGATCACAGTACAGCTTTGAGGAGAAGAATGTGGTTCTCGAAAAAAAACAACAAAAGCTCAGGGGTAACATTCAGAAGGCAAACCTGCTTCAGGAAGACTGAGGCGGGGAGGATTATGCCACAAAAAATAATTTTTTTATATTTAAAAATCGTAGGTTTTTTATATCTAGAAATTGTACTTTTTTCATAGTTGTTATGCCTACAAGTACTTATTTAATGTCTAGTGATATACCTAATAATTTACGTATTTTATGTATGCATATAGATATATATGTCACTACTATTTTTACTTCCATTTTAAAGACATTTGAGTAATAGAAGCACATTAAACTGACAGGTATAGATATGGACCTGTCTCATATTATGTAAACAGTATTTAATTTTTAAAAAACAACAGCAGTCTATGATCAATGAATATTTAAGATAAAGAGAGGCACTGCAATCTGATTAATTCATGGATTTGTATTTTGCCCCCTGAGAGAAAAGGAGTCACACTGTACACTGCTCTGATGTGCACTGTAGTACTATTCAATTACCTATTTGTGACGATAAAGAACCTACTTGGCACTGTGCCAAAGGATGTATAAGCAGGGGAATATCACACGAGGAGAATATGCTGTTTCTCTACAGGTTAATAATACCACTACTGCAGGAGTAAAACAACCTACTCTAGAGCTA
This sequence comes from Empidonax traillii, assembly GCF_003031625.1. Taxonomy (NCBI): domain Eukaryota; kingdom Metazoa; phylum Chordata; class Aves; order Passeriformes; family Tyrannidae; genus Empidonax; species Empidonax traillii. The sequence goes on from NW_020955700.1 coordinate 684,386, forward strand.
ATACTTGTTTATATCATGCTTTGTGCAAAAGGGCTCAAGGAAGATTTTCAAATGGGAGGAAAAGGATATAAAATTTAATCTCTTCACTTAATGCAGTAGAAGGTTAAGAGGTGACTTGATCATGGTCCACATGTGTGTGAATAAGAAAGGGATTTCAATATTTAGGAAGTAAAGCTCATGCAAAAAAAAAAAGAGAAATCTCCAGTGCTATACTGATAAACTATCACATATCTGCATTCCCTGATCAATGTGAGTTCAGAGAACTTCTGCAACTTAGTCTGTAATCTACCGATACAGATGTGAAGTAATTTTGAAATCCTCTTCTTATCTCATGATTGTTCAAAGCTGTTAAACTAATGATATCATGAATAAGGTAAACAGAAGCTTCCAAGTACAGAAGTCATTTATCTGTCCAGTTAAAAGTTTAAAGAGTCTCCAAAGACGATAGTTTAATTCTTGGTCTTGTTCCAGCATCGTAAATCGGGTTTATTTCGGGACAAAGCTAAGCTGTCATTCTTCTGGCTGAAGTGTTTCCCTTTCCAAAAACTTCCAAAAGCTCTGTTTCAGGGATTTATGAGGAATATCCTAGGCAGGGGCAAATGTTGGTATAGAAAAGGTGCAAGCGAATTTGTATATTTGTAAGCTCCATCAAGAAGAAGCATTTTCAGAAACCTCTTTGGATCATAAAGAGCTCCTGTTTACAGTCTCTTTTGGAGTTGCATAGGCAAATGAACAACATACAGATAAAAATCTAGATTTTTTTATTCTCCTGAATATCAGCCTCCAGCTGATGAGAAATCCTCAGAGACATGCTAGTCAGTTCTGTAAAAACTGGATGAAGAAGTAAAGCAAGTGTGTTCCCTAACTGGTGTCTCACTTGTGGGGAAATGGAAATACTTATATACTCTCACTGACACCAACAGCTTTCCTGTGTTCAACCCCTTCACTCTGTTTTCTGTCATTTTGGCACAAAAAGTTGAATAACTTTAAAACCTGTAGCAGTTAATACAGTTCTACAGAATTGTCCCCAAATGTACGAGTACAGATCCTAAACATGACATGTACTTCGCTTAGTCAAATGGAAGGAAATAAATGCAAGCAATTTGAAAGATTACTGTAGGTTGTTTTCAAACGTAAATTTTACATCTCTGATGTGGCTAGGTCTGGCAGAAAGTTTTTTTTCTCTAATTCTGTCATATACAAACTATAATGTCATTGAATGTAGATTTTAAGATATTTTAGGCCCAAGGGCGTGTCTGCAGCAGTCAGTGTGTGATTATTTGTGACCAGGATAATTTCTCTACATACACAAATGTTTTCTGAAAAAACAGAGCAGATTGTCAGCCTTGTCTCATCTGAAAGTGCTACCTATTCGTTACGCATTTGCAGTCAGATACATGTGATCTGGGTCTAATTAAGCACCTGCTATCTGTGTTTCTGTTAAAAACGACTCCCTGATGTTCTTACTGTCTTTCATTTGCAATCATGTGAACTGAAAAGGAATTAGCTTTTTCTCTCTCCTTTGATATCATACAATTGATATTCTTATCTCGCACAATGGTTTTCTGCAGAATTGACATGATCGCTCTGGAAATTGCACCTAGCTCATGAAAGCTACAATTGATTTAAAAGTGGGGACTATTCTCAGTTGTGATCTCTGAGCAGGCTTGAATACACCGAACTTTGTATAGGTTTGCTGGGCATCTCCGTAGAAGTGTTTCATTAATGGGAAGCTATGGTTTTCATTTGCAAATTTTAATGGGTGTGTGACCTCCCATGATGTCACTTTGGATCTCCTGCAGAAACTAATGGGATTTGCTTTAAGAGAGGAACTGTCTTCCTAAAAGTGCCTGTGTGCTAAGACTTTCATGCAGCTTTGAAGATGGCTGTGAATTGTATTAACACACACAGTGCACAAATACTGTTCAGATGGAGTGTTTCTGTACAAATTGGCTCTAATTCCTACCAGAAGCAGTCATTGTCTGCCATGTTTCAGATCTTCAAGCCTCCATTGTCCTATTCTTGCCTCCAGTCTCACCACCTATGTACAGCTGTGAGAAAGCAGAATATATTAACCTAAACCCACCTGGATACGTAAGTCTTGAAGACTTTTGCAGAAGACCTCAGGCCATATACAAACTAATTCAACATAGCTCTGTGATGTCTTGCAGGGAAACCTTATCACCTGAGTGAAATCTGCCTGCCAGGAAGCCCTGTGAAGTCTTCCATCATTTTGTATCTTATACTTTAGGACCCCAAAATGGAGGCAAGGGAGCAATTAAAAACCTAACAGCTGGAGTCATCATGCAGCACAGCCAGTGATGCTTGATCAAAACCTCCTGGCAAGCCGAGCTGTGTTGTGTTTTCCACCCTATCAATGCATGGCAAAATGCTTTAGCTTTGCTTCAGGCTTATTATGTCTCTAGTTAATGTTATGCTGCAGTTGTTGCCTGAGCTACAAATACAGTGAGAGCTGCTCTGCTACAGTTGAGGTAATTCCGCTCCAGTGAGTTGCACTCGTATTTTCACACAGAGTGCAAATGTGCAGTGTTATGCTGCTTGGTGTCTTCTCACTGGTTGTATGTCTTCTGGAATGGTTATTTTTTTTTAGTTAGCACCTTCACAAGGGTCAAAATAGCTTCTCTTATAGTCCCTTCAGAGCTTGCTGTGGCATTGTTGCAGTAGCCATACACGTGAACACTCTCTTCGCAGTGACTATGATTCTTTGCTTGCCAGCCTTGATGAGCTGGCAAGAAATAAGAAATGGGCATTTTGTGTTTGGTACAATCAAGTCCCGTTTGTGCTTGTAAAGTAATGGGTGTGTCTGGAAAAATCTGTCCTCTTTAGTCATAATTACAGTTACATTGTTAGCCTTGTACATAACTTTGCTGCAATAGGGTCCAAACATTATGTTGATGGGACCATGTGACAAAAGGTACCTCCCTTCCTGCAGTGTAGGTAACATGAGAGGTCCTGTAGAAATGTAAGGTAGTCCACACAGGTCAGTGATACCTGGACATTCAGAGAAGCGAAATTATTGTTGCAGTGAGAACTTTGGTTATACTGCAGATCTTTTCCTTTAGGCTATGAAACTTACACTGAATGAATAACAAAGGTACTGCATGAACTTGAAGAAAAAAACAACTTACATAATACATTAATTACTACAAATATTAATTGTTTATAACACAAAGGACCTGGTTGCCTGGTGAATCTGCACCTTCCAAAAGAAAAGCATATTTGAAATTAGCCAAATGTCTGTAAAGATTTCTATTAATAATATGCATACAATATTCTACAGGAATCGTGTAGCTATAGGAGAAATAATAACTTTTAAAAATGTTTATCAAATGAAAGTGTTTGCATTTGAAAAGAACTTCAAAATCATAATAGAATTTCTAGCTCTTGTGAGCATACTGAAATGAAACTAATGATGTAGGTGAGATTTCTGCTCTTAGCATGAATGAATATTAGTGATACACCTTTCACAAGTGGTAGGCTGCAATGTATGTGAGTTTTAAAGCTCTCTTAGCTACTTCATTCTTCAAGAGCATAGACTTTTGACAGTTAACTTGGTTTCAAGACAGTAAACTAGTAAAGTTAGTTTTGCCTTAAACTCTTCAGTGATTTAAAACAGAGGACTGTTCTGCTGCAACAAAAATACTTTATTTTATAAATATATTGGGATTATTAGAAAAATCATGTTGTCAGTATCATCATCTTGGACTCAATATTTTTGTAGCTTGTATTAACTGTTTTCTGAATTAAAGCAAGATGACATTAGGTAATTCAGTTCAAAGAAATAAGTAAGACACTGTGAACTTCATCTGCTTAACCAAGTTTTTAGACAGCTTTCATGTCTTCCTCTGTTCGCTTGTCCTTAAAAGAAGATCATTATCTTCCATTGTCTTAAAAGACTTGGTTGTCTTGTAAATGTGAAGAGTTACATTCAGGATAGCTGGAGAATGTGTACTCTTAAAAAGACTAATGAGAGAGCAGTACTAGAAAAACCTACATATGGAGGCATAATCTTTTTTTCTGATTCAGGTTAAGGGTGACCAAAAAAGCTTCAAATGCAATTTATTTTTGTCTAGATGCCTGTTGGACTTACAGTTTATATAAACTTGCCTTAGCTACTGAAGACAGTGGAGATTGTGTAGAGTTTTGTATGGATTAGGAAATTATGGGGAAAAAAATTGTATGCCACCATTTTGCCAGTTGAGCACTATAGATTTTGCAGCATGCAAATCTGGGTGCAATCTGTTGCTGTACAGTCCCCATGCTTCCACCCAAAGTACCATTTGAATGAAGGCTGCACTAAGGCATCCATAGGCAACTCAACAGTATTTCAATTTCACTGTCTGTCACAGTGCCAGGGCTTCCTATATGTTGGTGTTTGGTTTGCAAGAGTAATACTATATGAATGCATTTTCCAGCATCAGAGAGGCTACTGATGCTGGAAAATAGCTGAAGAAGACGAACTATGGTCTACCTTAATGGTTGTTTTCATTGTACTGCTGTTCTCAGGTTAGGTTAGAGATTAACGTGTTGTTAGGACAAAGCAAAATAGTTAGCAACTACAGTAGCTCCTGCATATGGCACACATCTGTGCCTTCAAAGTGGAAATTCATACAGTTGTGGCACTAGAGAGCTCTAACCCATAAGCTCTGTGTTTTTCATATTCGTAATGTTAGACTAATGAAACATGCGGAAGGGCAATCCTGAATGCGGAGGGACCTCTGCACACTGTTACACGCAGGGTTTTCCCAGTTTGAAGGAACACCTAGGTCAGTGTGAATAGTCTGGGCTTTTGAGAGCACTTGTTATCATGGGTGCTAACACCTTTTGCAGCTTAGCTCTTGGACCAGCCCTGGGTCCCACCAAACGCAGCTTACGAGTGAGTGCAAAGAGTTACAGTTGGTGACTTCTGGCACTTAACAGAGTCGTCTGTGACTGAGGCAGTGAGAGGAAAACTATCTCCTGGGCAGAATTAATCTGCCTTAGCCATGAGCTCATCCTTTCCGACTCATCTGCTGAGTACTTTCCAGTTCCTACAATGAGCACAGGAGTTGGTTTTATCCCTTTTCCTTGCACAGCCTTGATTTACTCTGCAAGCAGCTTCATCCCATGATCTGAAGGAGGAAGGTCCTGGGCAGAGCGCTGCCTACGAACACATACCACTGCCCACAATGAAGTGTGTATATAAGCACACCACGGTAAAGCTGTGAGGGCAGTAGCAACTCTCTCACTTCTTGATTTCCAAACACTTTACTTTCCAGCCCCCTATTATACTCTCTGGTGTATAATAGTTTTAAATGCAACAGCTACCTTTATTATATTGAACAGTCACTGCCACACAAGTAGTCAAAAAATTAATTAAATTGTGCCTAATAAAAAACAAACAAACAAACAAACAACCCCACTGTCCAGGATATGCCAGTCAACTGTTTCATCTATTCTATTTCTTGCTTGGATGATTACTGTGTCTTCAAAATCCTGCTGCTGCTTCAGAGAATATAATGAAGAAAGGTAATAAAATGCATTCAGGTATAATATCCTGTGATATAGGCAGATGATTACCATTATACTTTTAAATATCTTTCTGTCTTTATACAGAATGCATTACACTCAAAATTAAGCATTATTTTTATATCATGAAAATCAATGAAAACATGGTACAAGTATGAGCTTATATAGGCATAAAATAACTGAATGAGTCATACAAGACTCCTTTTGATAACATGACTTTTTAATATTTTTTTACTTCACTCTATCACAGCTCTTTAACTTCATCCTCCCTCAGATAATGTTATTTGAATAAATGGCTGTTTTCATGAAAAATCTTGTGACAAGGAAGAGTTATATTAAAATGACACCATTTACAGAATGGCAACAGATTGTTCTTTATTTTGTATGTGATGTTAGCAGTTTGAAACCCTTGACCTGGCCATATACTTTGGAACTGCTTTTCTTCACAGCTTAAAAACCCCAGCATTTTGTTTTCTAATACTTTAAAAGAGATAGAATAGGTTAGCTTACTCCTCCCTCAGAGGCTGATGAGTATTCAGTTAGAGCCAGACTCAAAGCTAGATCCTAACAGATTTCAGGAGAAAGTGGGCTGGGATGTTCACTATCCGGAGAGCATCTGGGATACCCTTCCAAAGAGTCTGCTTGACCCAAAACTCAGCTAGGATAGTCTTGAGAGAAAAAAAAAAAAACCACCATAAATTTTCACAAAGTTGCAAATAGACCTGTAGAAAAGAAATGCTGAAAGCACTGGGTTTATTTCAAACCTTAAGGAGAAGTTGACAGATAGAGATCATGTATATTGAACAATAAGTACTTAAATACT